>NW_008690803.1:66619-72894 GCF_000695815.1 Acanthisitta chloris | reverse complement strand
CATGAAACTGCAGATGGCCAGATAAAGGATAGACTAAAGCATATATTTTATTCCCTGCATCTGGTATTTATCCTGGATTCATGCTTTGGGCTATATTTTTAACTCAGTGTTAATGGAAGCTGCACAAAACTCAGTGCTTAGCAGAGACAATACACTCCTATATCTTCTTTGTGGGCTTAGTGATGCATGCACTATGCTATGTATTGATTTACAAATGCAGGAGATATAGCGAGACCAACTTTCAGGCTAAGGTAATCATTCCTCCATTTGCTTCCTAGTTTTAAAGCAATGTGCCAGTCTTTCCTTCAGAAGAGCACTCATGGTCCCTTGAGCACTGAAAGTTATTGTAAGCCAATGTTGCTGCTCAAAGCCCTCCTTATACTAACAAAACCACCCCTTCACTTCAGCCAGAAGAAATGTTCATGAAGCTGCTCATGGAACTTATCCCAGTTACAAGTCAATTGGCAAAATAAATAGACATCAGTTGGGGGGGGGGGTTGCATTACTACTTGGATGGCACTTGGGTAAACAAAATGCATGAACTGAAGTGAAGGAGTGGGGATAGGATTTTCTTCTCTGACAGCACTTAAAGATTTAGCTAACTTAAAGTTCTCCTTTATGTTAAATACAATTTCCAGAACCTGCTTTTTATGCAGCTTCTACTTACCCTTTGCCAACAGAGCACAGCAGTGCAACTACCTTCACTCATAACATGTTTGCTCCAGCTAGTAGTTGCAGCTGCTCTTTGTCTTATGGAACTGATACAAGAAAGCCTGATTAGCTTAAAAATGTTTTTAAATGTAATTGTATAGAAATGTAATAAGCAAAGAGAAAAAAGAAAAGGCAAAAATTTAGTGTGGTCATTTATCCTAAGTTCTTTTGTTTTAATGCAATAAGTTCCCATTCTCTACATCTTTAAATACCAATTCTTGCCTCTATTCCAGCTCCCATTTACCTTAGACAGAAGAGTTTGAGGGACAACAGAAATCAAAACCAAAATGGTGGGTCATAATTAGCTCAGGTCAAAATCCTCATGATTCAGCAACAGATTCCATGTGTTGTCCTGACACTACTGAGGATGGAAAGATGCTGAAACCACAGATTATTTTTAACCAGGGCTGCCACCAAGAACATGTGTGAAATTCAATCCCCAATGGACCACCTTTCTGTGAACTTTTCTGTACAGACCTTTGCTGCCCTAGGTCCATTCAGACCAGTTAATTGAATCTTGCACAATACTCAGAGACTTACTCATCTCTGGGAAATCATCTCCTGAAATACCAGAAAAATCCCATTAGAAATGTCAAAAATTCATGGCATACTTGCATAAAAAAAAGTTATTGTTTCAAGGAAAGGGAAAGAATTTTCTAACACAAAATTATACTAACATTGTATTAAGACATCAGGTTTGTCTCAGGAATCTCCTGGTGTTGAGAGACCTCGGTTACTCTGCTGTCCTTCATTTCTACTCCAAAATAATTTCCTGAGTACAAAAGCCAAAAGTGTCATTTAAACAGAGCAGGCTAATTTAAGCATTAAACATTAGAATAGTTTGAGAAGCAAACTTCAATGTCATAGAGTACGTACAAAGGAACAGCAATTGATTTAATGCAGGAATATTGTCCATGATCAAAAGGAAAGCATGTAACTTGGTGTATTTCTCAGAAAAGCAGGACCCAAAAAACAATCTGGCAAAAAGCTATAATTATTTTTTCAATTTTTTTTTAATTCCCACTGGGTTAATCTTTCAAACAAAGGTTAAACTGCATTTTCCAAACTGTCAGACATCACTGGTGCAAGCATGGCTTTTTCTGATAAAAAACGTTCTCTGTAGAACTTTGAATACACATACTTGGAAAAGGTTTAAGGTCCAATACAGAAGTAATTAACAGTGATGGAAAGCTTGCTATCCAATCCAACAGAAGCTGGATTGTTATTTTAGGACTAGATCCTGACACACACCTGTGGGAGGTCTTGTATCAGGTCTGTTGACATTTATGCAAACCTATGTCCTGAATATTTAAAAAAAAAAATTAAAAATTGCAATTGAGTAGAGATTACAGCTCTTTTTAGGTTTTGGATCAGTTCCACATTTCTTGCAATTTAACAGCTAGCAGAGTACCCAAACACGAGCTCCAGTGAGATGCAATGAATTAAATGATGGTAAAGGTTTACATAATTTCAACCACATCAATTTATAGAAATACACAAAACTGTACAAGCTGTTCAGTCTTGAAAGGAAAAATAAGCAATGTGAAGTGTCTTTAGTGTTGTCATATAACCTTGAAACAATTTAACTTTATGACTATCTCATATTTATTTTTGCCATAACAGCTGAGACAAAGTATTTGAAGCTGATGTTCTGATTTTATCCATCTTATTTCTCATCAATTGGGAACAATTATCAGTAAAGCTACTATCAGCTTCTATATAGATTTAAGTAGTTACCAGAGAAAAAACATTATGCCATTTCCATTATTAAAGTAAGATTTAGTGGGGGTTTTTTCCAATACACAGTTCATTCAATTGAGAGCTCTCAGTCAATGTTTTATGGACATAATCCTGTTGCTACCAGTTACTTGAATATATCCCTTGTAGTTACAGAAGCTGAGTTATCCATAGAAACTGACAGCTAGAAATGTTAGAAGATTTCCAATTACTAGTAGAAATTAGTACTAAGTATGCAGTGTGGACTTTTGGGAGCAACTCATTTCAACTGATCTTTGTTTAACCTTGTATGTGATGATTCTGAAGAACTATGTGTATCCAAGGACAGGCTTTCACACATCACTCTCTCCCTCGCATTAAGATTCAGACGTAGGCACAGATTAGCAGATAAATGACTGATGAGAACACATGTTGCCATATGCTAAATGAGAATATAGCTATCCCTAATTCCAGCACCAATGTTACACTCTGACACCAGCATTGTCATTCTGCTACATGGCAGCAGATGTTCAGAGCCTTAGAGGTTGGCTTCCCAGTGAGGGAGAAAGCAATGACATAGAAGCTGACTAAACTCTCAACTGTTACGTACTAAATTTACATATATACAGAGATTCTGAACTTACTCATAGAACACACAGGGCAAACACAGCTCCAAAAAAGACTGAAAATGCCTCTTGATACCTGCAGCAATAGTATTTAATTGTTAGTTTTGCAGACAGAAAATTAGCTTCTAATTCTAGTTCAGAAAAGCTGTCAAACTTAAAAAATATCTTACCCAAACTTATCAATAAATGTGTAGGTTTTCTAGCAAAGGAAAAAAGAAGTATTTCAAACACACACCCCCATGAATTCCCAGGTGTCCATTTGGGGCAGTCCATTGGAATAAAGCCAGCATGAAACAAAACATCCAGCTGGAGACCACTCAGAGGAAAGTGAAGTAAAAATGGGTGAAAAATTTTCTTCTGATGTGAAAGGCAAATGTATCCTCCTGGTTTATCAGATTCTGAGCTTTTGTCTTGCTGTCTTTATGTGTAATCTGGCTGGTTTATGTTTAAGGTCTTTCAGACAACTTCATGAAGTTCATTAGGAAAAAACATAATGCCTGAAGTTAAAACACAAAGACCATGTCTAAGCAAGAATATCAGGATATGGGTAATTTTTTTCTGTTAATATTAAGTATATGTTTACATATACTAATGGACAGATATTATTTACAATATGTGCTTTAATAGTTTCCAGGGCTGAGCATCCAAACTTTTCTCCAGCAGACCAATGTGGATCTTTGCTTCTGCTCAAGAAGAACTGCTCTTAACATCTAAAAATCAGTCATAGAATATGCCAGAGTGTAGATGAATGAGTCTCAGCCTGAACAGACAGATACACAAATTTTGGCATTTATGCTTCAACTTCTTTCTATTGTAAGTGATCTCTATTATTTTATATTAGTCATAGGAGCTCCTATTGTGCAAATAAGTCAAATATGCCTATAGTGGTCCCTTGTCTGTGAGTCTTATCTCACATCTCTAAAAAGAAAACCTGTTCACAGGGGTATTTTAGACTAATTACTAGTTACTTGTGGCATCTCTTTCTGACTGTTGTATGAAATGCCAACATTTAATATCTCATTTAGCCACTGATTTTCCTGTTCACATTTGAAATGTAATGAAGAACCCTGTGCAACATATTACTACTTCATATTACTACTACATATTACCACTTCATATTACTACCTGATCATAAACGCTTATAAGATTTTCTTCTCATGCCTTCCCACTTTACATTGTTCAGTTACATTTTACTGTGCATAACAAACAATATATGAACCCTTTTTACTGTCCATGTGTCACAGAATAGTCATCAATGACCTCACAATAATGACCTTCCAAAGCTAAAGTTCATTTGAAACAACTGAATGACTGCGGAATCTCAAGCTAAAGAAATGTTCAGCTTGCTGTTTAGAATATAGTGAGCAAATGAAAGTGTGCAAAAAGTAGTTTATGCTGATAAGGGTTTGTACAACATGATTGCAGTCAAAGCTGGATTGTGAGCCTAATGTTTTAGGTAGGGTTTTTGCTTGGAGAGGATCTAAATCCCCTGGGAAAACCTGAGAACGAGCTTCTAGGACTACAAACAGAAAACAAAAAAAAATCCAAGTGCTTGAGAAGCAGAGACAGTGGGGACCTTGTATTTGGAGACTGGGGGGGTTTATGCTACTTCAAATCATTAGGTCCTTTTATATAAACTATGAGAAATCCACCACAACTTCCACAGTAAATGATTTTATATATTAAATCTCAAATTTCTTCCAGGAGAGCACAAAACTCCCATCTGTTTATAATCTATTTATGTTTTATTTAAGGAGCAGTAATGAAATAGGAAGTCTGATCTAAATTGCAATAATAAAAAGAATCTTAGACTGATACCAACTCCAGTTAATTTCTCATGTGCAATTTTAAAAATATTTTGTATAAAACCACTATGCTGATACTCCATAAAATTTTTATAATATGTTCTCCTATAAGTGTTTCTTAATTTTGGAGTTGTTGAGGTTTTATTCTGAAAGCCATAACAATATTTTGATTATCATTTTACTCAAAGATAAAATCAACATCAAAATATTGAAATTCCTTCTGGAATGGAAATTTCACTTTCTCAGCAGCTCTAGATTTCATACGCCTAATATCCATACACTCCCAATTTGTATAAATAAGGCATACAGAATATTTTAAATTTCTTATCTTTTTCCTCTTATTTTTTTCTGGTAAGCATAAGATTTTTACGAGGTTTATGTATCCCTTGTATAACAGCAAAAGCATGAAACCAAAATTGACCTAGAAAATACTGAAGAGTAACATTTAATGACTACAGAAAAGTGAAAGTCTCCTGAGCTGCAGATATGAGGCAAGTAAGACCTAAATCCAGGAACAGGTGTGCACAAGCTGTTTGTGTATTTTAATTTATTTTGAAGGCTAAAAGAAACAACAGAAGAATTCACCTCTCTTGTGCAACTTGTGTGCTCAATATTTCACCCTTTCTTCATAGAAATTACCTTCACCTACTCAAGGAGTTCCAATAAGTGAAGCATTAGTCACTGGCATAGCAATGCAGCACCTGAGGGTACATGACAATGGGAAGGAATCCATACCATGGTTTTTTGGGGGTTCTCTGAGACATCCTCTTTAAAAGCTATAGCTGGTATGAATGGAGACACAAACACAACCATTCACACTAAATTACCTCGTGAACATTTCTAAAAGCAATGTAAAAGAGTCTGCCAGGTACACACCACTCTTGAAGTCATCACGGTGGGGAAAGACAGTTCTGCCAGAATCTGACTGATGTATCTGGCTTAGAAACGGCCTCACCATTCAGCTGCAAAAGGCTTCAGCAACCTTCTCTCTCAAGAGATGCTCTGTTTCTTTAGTTACTACTGTTATTATCAATAATTCCTTAGACTGAGAACTGGATTGTGAATATTATACGTGACTTGTATACCAATGATCTGCTGTTACTCATCAGTGACATTCTTCTGTTCCATAGTAGTCTGGTTGCTGCCTTGGTGGTTAGATACATTGTGCTCTGCTAGAAATATTAAAGCACAAATCTGAGCTCATGTTGCTTTATCCACAGTAGGAATTTTACCATAGATGGTCAGGCTATTTTAGAAATACCAGAACATGCAAGGTCTGTGATATTCTCTTCTAAGATGACAATCTTTGTGCTACAAAGAATGAAATTTCCTCTCTTCATTACACTTTCCTGCAGTTCTGCATCCTCAGATCCAGTCTTGTATCCTCAAAGATATTTCATTATCTCTCAGCCAAGAA
>NW_008690803.1:62864-66604 GCF_000695815.1 Acanthisitta chloris | reverse complement strand
CCTGCTGACAAAAGACCTTCCACCCATTGCTAAGAGACTTTCCATAAGTAAAGATTACTGCAGTTTAAGTGGTTGCTCCTGAGGGCCACAGTGACTCTTCATTTCTGTGATTGTTCTCTTACCACTCCACACACCTTCCTAAGGCACTCCAATGATGCTATACAAAAATGCAGCTGTTGCTGATTACACACCTCACTTAAGAGCTTAGTTCTGCCCAGGGATCCCTTCAATATTGGTATGGTAATGGGGAGTGTAATTCTGAGTTTCAAATAATGTAGTTATCTGGATTTTCATTGTGGTTATTTCCAAACCAGAAGCTTTGAAATAGTAAGTTATAGTTGCTTCAGTCTAACTAACAGGAAGATGCACTCTGACACTTGATTTGCTCTCTGGAGAGAGATCTCAAGCTACAGCCAGATGGCTCTGAGGCTCCTGCTAGGGCTGAACCATGCTGGCCAATTTATAAGATTTGGAGACCATAATATTACGCATTTCACAGTCTCTGGTGCTAAAATTTGATGTGAAAAATGTAACTGAATCAGCTACTGACAGCATCTCTTTATATTTTATTGCATTGTGGTTCTAATAGCATTAGAAGATATTGCACTCAATTACTCAAAAGTGAGAAAATTCCAATATGAACACTTTTGTACACAAACAGAAAATATTTGAAGTAACTAAGGGGTATTAATGTATAGGAAATCTGAGTTGAATACACTTTGCAAGCTTCTGTGGAAGAAGAGATTTTTTTCTTTCCCTGCTTCTTGTGATGAACATGATTATTTTACTGAGAATAGGGGAGAAAATGGAAACTAAGCAAACAACTGCAGCTCCAGAAATTCTGCTTCATAAACTATGCTGATAAGGAAAATGTAGCTTGGTGATTTTACAGTGCCTGAGTTTCAAATTGAATTGAAATAAGTAGAAGCGCTTTATGTGCATTGCAGGCTACTTTCAGCAGGCTGTTTCCTACCTTTCATGATACAGTTATCTTTTAATGAACTAGGTGTTTGGGTTTTTTACTAATGTGATGCATTTTATCTAAAAGATAAAACACTGCACAGGAATATGAAATTGGTAGTTGAGCATCATGGTCCTTTTAGTCACTTATCCTCCCAGAGAGATTTGAAAAATAAAATTACTTTAAAAGCTTTTACATTTTATCTTCTTTAAAACTATCCTTCGCTATAAGACCTCCCAAGATGTCCAAGTTTATTATAAATCACAAATGCACACACTAAAGGTTCTGCCTGGACTCAGCATGCCTTGGATCCTTTTCACTGGAGAGCACAATGAGAAAAGCTGACTAGAGGAGATGCAATAGTGAATTCACTCAGAAGATCTCCCTTTTGCATGTAAATGTAGAAAATTCCTGTCTCACTTATTTCTGAAAAATTACCATAAACATCCTACTTCTTAATTTAAATTTGAATTGTTTGCTACTTTCCATGACAAAGCTACTACATATACTAGGAACACTATCATACTGTTAATGTCTTTGAGGCCATCACTTTACCTTTTGATGATAAAAGACTGATCAATTTTTAAAGACATTCTTAGAAAGAGTCCTACATGTACCTAAACCAAAGCAAAGTTTTCAGAGTTATTTTCTTAACCATTCAGTTATGAATGCTGCATTATGTTGCATTCACATATCCAAGCCTATGGTCATTATTTAATCAACAGATTTCTTGTTTTGCTTGTAAACACAGAATACTTTTTCTTCCCAAATGTATGCAAAATGTCCTATTTAAACTCTAGCTAGTTGCTTGGTTTCTCCATATATGAGTAAGCTGTTGCACACCATCTAATTTCATAAATGACATATCATCTCTTGCTCCTGTATCAGCAGAGCTTCTCTGCCTTGTGAGATATTGCCATACATATGCATTATATGCCAAAAATGTCTTCCTTAGTCATACAATGGCTCTTTTGTAGAAGACTACTTGAGATAATTCAATGCTATTGTACTAGCTTCCAATTTTCCTAATTCGAACCTAGAAATAGGAAAACATCAACAGTAACAGAAAATTCCTTACTACAATAACAGTAATATACTCTGCCTCTTGAAAATTTCAAGTGTTAGCTTTTCTGTAGTTTTAAAAATATACCATGCTGTGATTTGCATCCTAGTATATTTTTAACATCAAAGGAAAAGTTCTCCAATAAAAAAATATGAGGTTTTGATGATCAAGCTGAAATGAATATATTTTAAACTTCAAATTATATGAATACATTAAAAAATAAATAACCTGTATATAAGATATTCCCAGGACAGCCCCCAGTGTAATACTGACATGAATTTAAGAAAATAGAAATTTGACTTTCAGATTTCATAATGTTTTCTTAAGATTTAAAAAAATGTTTTCTTGTCAAAGTCACACACTGAAATTTCTTCACTGGATGTATGTGTCGAAGACTTCTAATACTTTCATTTGTCCTGAAGGAAAACTCTAACTGGAACATGGGAAGTCCAATGTTGTTCTTCCTGGTACTTCTACCAAGATTGAGCCTCTCTAACTTTGTACATTCTGAGAGTTCCAGAGTCCTGGTTTAAAGTCAGACTCAAAAACCTCTAAGAGTCCTCCTAAGGGAAGAATATTCCAAAGGGTATCAAATGTGAAAAAATTAAGCACACTGTTTGTGTACATTTCACAAATGTAATATCTTTTGGATGTTTCTAAGAGAAAATACCATTTAAACATAAAGGTATAACAAAGAACTGAAGTTATAATAAGAAATAAAAAGATTTAATACTGTGCTGAATAAAATCTCATGAGACATATCTCACTTTCATTACAATTTACCATTACTATTAATTTTATTTAAGACTAACTCAAAGAATTAAATTCCCATTCTAATTCTAAAATTTTTAGGTTTTACTTATGTTAAACAAAAATATGCAGAATACCTTCATGCATTGTGATCAGGTAAGGATCTTTCCTTTAAATATATTGAATTTGTTCAATTTTCCAGTCACTTCAAATTACAGAGTAGCTATAACAGAAATGATGGTGAAACAGAGCTGATAAATGCTACTGGTATTGTGACTGCTGCACATTCAGAGGCTTGAAGCCAAATGGACAAGGCATCGGTACTGATGCCAAGAATTTTTGTTAGCCAGAGATGGAGATTTGACTCATGGATACATTCCTAAGGGAAGGATAAATACTAAATTGAACGTCACAGCCCTTGCTACTGTAGCAACGCCCAGCGGGATGCCTCAGGAAATGTCAGTGGGGTAGATCCTTGACTGAGATCCTGTGAGTGGGAAGAGCTTAGGTTTCTTTCTTGGGACAGGAAAGAAATGGGCGAGTATTAGCTTAAAGGCATGTTTTGACTTCCCAGCATCAGAGAGGACATATGTAGGTGCTCTGCGTAAGTAATCAGAAGGTAGGGACAGCTGCTTTCTCTACAGCTTTTGTGGACTTATTGTCAGGTTGATGAGATATATACTGAGATGAGTTGGACCTCTACCATTACTAACCTGTCATTAATTCAGAAAACTGTTTTCAAACAAGAGGACGAGTGACTGACAGAGATATGCACTGAGATATGAAAGTATTTACAGTAATACAGAAGTTTTACATCAGAGACAACTCTATCACAATTAATTATTTAGATCTGCCCAAATGGACACAGGTAATACCTTTGTATCATTTCTCTTCATCATACAAGGAACATTTACTTACTCATTCTAATTAAACTTGTTTTAGAAACTCATTCTAGACAGAAGAATG
>NW_008690803.1:31093-62842 GCF_000695815.1 Acanthisitta chloris | reverse complement strand
GGGAAAGACTTTAACACACATTCTTAGCTTGGGAAGGAGTCCAGCAGCTTAAGGAAATTGAGATACTCGACAATGGAGTAAGTCTTCCTTTTCCGTAATGTTGACACTAATTTGATCTGATTGTCTGAAGAAAGAAACACAGAAGTTTCTTTATTTTGGAGCAGTATCTTTACTAAGTTGTACTGAAACAGATGTCCATGGTTCCAGTTAGACTAACGGCAGAATCTGGCTGGTTTTAACCCTTTAGATGTAAGTTTATTATATGCATGTAAATGACTTTGACTTGTGGAAATAAATAAGTTGGTTTTAATGAGATCTCGATTACTAACTGCAATATATGTTGTTCTGTTTCAAAGACTGAGCACAGCAGAGTAAATCTTAGTTGTGATGCTTAACTGCAATATATGTTGTTCTGTTTCATAGACTGAGCACAGCAGAGTAAATCTTAATTGTGATGCTTAGGAATTTTCATTAGCATTGAAACCCCTTGTGCACTGAAATGAGAGTGTTCCCTAGAGAGAGCAGAAGCAAGCTGAGAGAATATGTAATGAACTGAGTTCAACAAAATGAAGGTCAGAGCCAACATTCATACAGAAAAGAGGTCACCTTAGGAAGCTGCATTATTAAATACAGCCTGGGATATATAAACTTTGACAAGCAGCAGGAGGAAATCACTACTTATTCCAGATATAATCAAATAATAAAATGTAGGTGGATTTGCAATCCAACATACATCATAAGGAATAGGAATTTATGGACTTACACAGCAGAATATGGCTTCATTGGCCATATTCTTGGCTCATATGGCTACCAAGTACCAATTCATACTGTTTGGAAACTGACAAAAATAATTTTTAAGAAATACAGATCTGTAAGTGATTTTGTCTCACCGATCAAATGCAACTCAGCAGAGCTACTGCTACAGAATTTATAGATGGGAGAATTACAGCTTCATATTGCAACAGAGCAAGAAACAGAGATATAAAATTTAAGTGAAATTCTTCTCAGGATTGAACTAACAAAACAACAGGGGAGAAAAACCTCTTCAGACAAATGATCATGTGGACAAAAGTGGACAGAAACAAACTGGAGGATAAAGACCAATCAGCACCACATGAGTTACCCCAGGGAGAGACAAAATACAGTAAGTAAACTGAACAGCATGGGTGCTGAGGAGTGACTGACAGAGAGCTGTGTCTTTACCATCTGGCAACAGCATGTCTTATAGAATTCAGCTTACAAGTCCAGCAAGATGGTAAAAGTTTGATAATTACCTGAGCACTTGTGAAGCAGCAGAGTCTACAGTGAGGTCTCACAGGTATTTGATGTCTGACAGTGCAGCTATTCTGTTTCTGGATGGCCAGACCCACAGGGTGGTGGTGAATGGAGTTAAATCAAGCTGGCAGTCAGACCCAAGTGGTGTGCCACTGGCTGGGGCCAGTCCTTTAATATCTTTATCAGTGATCTGAGCAAGGTAATCAAGGGCACCCTCAATTAGTTTGCAGAGGATGCCAAGTTGGCAGGAGTATTGATCTGTTGGAGGGAAGGAAGATCCTGCAGAAGGATCTGAACAGGCTGGATTGATGGGTCAAGGCCAATTGTATGAAGGTCAGTAAAGTGCTGGGTCTTTCTCTTGGGTCTCAACAACCCTCTGCAGCACTACAGGCTGGGGACAGAGTGGTTGGAAAGCTGCCCAGTGGAGAAGGTCCTGGGGGTGCTGCTTGACAGCAGCTGAACATGAGCCAGCAGTGTGCCCAGGTGGGCAAGAAGGCCAACAGTGTACTGGCTTATGTCAGCAATCAGTAGTGTAGCAGCAGCACCAGGGCAGTGACTGTCCACCTGTGCTGGGCACTGATGAGGCACCTCAAATTCTGTGTTCAGTTTTGGGCCGCTCATAACAAAAAGGACATTGAGATGCAGGAGTGTGTCCAGAGAAGGGAACAGAGCTGGTGAAGGGTCTGGAGCAAAAGGCTGATGAGGAGCAGCTGAGGAAGCTGGAGGAGGCTCAACCTGGAGAAAAAGAGGCTCAGTGGCACTCTATCACTCTCCAAAACTCTCTGAAAGGAGGCTGCAGTGAGGTGGGGGTCAGCTTCTTCTGCAGGTAACAAGCAACAAAATGAAAGAAAATAGTCTCAAGTTGCACCAGACTGTATATTAGCAAAATTTCTTTTTGGGAAGTGTTGTCAAGCATTGGAACAGGCTGCTCAGGAAAGTAATGGAGTCACCATCCCTGGAGGTATCTTAAAAATCTGTAGATGTGGCACTTAGGAACGATGTTCAGTGATACACCTAGCAGTGTCAAGTTTAGAGTTGGACTCCATGACCTAAAAGCTCTTTTCCAGCCTAATTTATTCTATGATTTGGTGATTCTAATCTGGGATGTCCACAACAGAAGGATCTATCTTAGGGTTATCCCCTTTACCAGAATTAATCTAAAATACAATCATTTTTGACTATTTGAATTTTGCTTTTTTTAAACCTGTACATCTTCTTAAACAGCTTTTTCTTCACAGGTTTGTGTCTCAGAGGGGTTTTAAGTTCCCGTCTGTGGACTGAGTAGCCTGATGAAAAGAACTGTGGCCTTTCAACCAGTTTTTAATAGTGCTGTCCTCCCTTTTTGTTCTCAAAGCAATTTACATAGTATCATACTTGTTTCCGCTGATCAAAGAGATTTATTACATTTGTCACTTGCAGTAAAGATTATAGCACTACTTTATTGCAAGAAATACAATGGTTAAGCTTCCAAATTTAATTCTGGTACCACTGTGGTATTTTCTGCTGGTTGGGTGGTTTGTTTTCTGAAGCATATGAATGCAAAACACAGAAACAAGTGTTGAAAGTAAGGTTGTGATTTGGGATTCAGTTAAATGGAACAACTCAATTATACTCAGCTTTGCCAATATTCACCTACATATGCATCAAAAGTAACTCGACTAACACCAGTAGAGTTACTTTGCCTTTAGGGTGGAGAAACCAAATAGAATATGGTTCACTACTCGCTCAGCATCTATGACTGATGGGGAGATGTCATGCCTAACAATTACAACACATGGCTTTGGGTTGGCATGCTACCAAAATCCTTTGCAAAATGAAAAGAATGCCAAGATAGCAAATACTTCTTCCTCTGTGACAAGCGTTACAGACTTCACTGCTATGTTAATAGACAGATGAATGTGTTTTGCATATTTCAAACTCTTTAAAAAACCAAGAATTAAAGTCTTTACTACCATGTCTAGAAGTTTCCCAAAAAAGATGAAAGTACATAATGCTCTCATATAACCCTGAATATGTTCTCTGCACACACTAAGCAGATGTGCTCTGCCCCTCCTTCCAGCTGACCAGAAGCAATAGGCTTGTATCAAGACTCTGAAGCTCAGCTAATCTCCTGCTTCCCGGCTGAGCTTATTATCTTGGGCTGAGTGCTCCATTAACCCTGACAATATGGCTTCTAGTTGGTTCAGAGGCCACACAGCATCTCAGAGGTGCCTGCAAAAGACTGGTGAAACTGCACTACATGTGCTTAGAGCCAAACCAACACAGAGACTTTCACATGATTTTAGGCACTGTGTGTAGGACTTCATACCTTTAAACTATTTCAGTACAGCGGGATTCTTCATTTTAAAGGGTGTTCAATAATCCTATAATGATGCTTAAAAACAAGTCTGTTGAAATGCACGAGCTAATACATTTTTAAACACCAACTGTTAGTCTTGTCTACTCATGTCCTAGTAGGGGATTTGGGCTCTGCATTCTATTCATGGGAGTGGGGAAAAAAAAGAACTAACCGGGCTGCAAACAAAATTACTAATGGTAAATTGATGTAAAATGGATGGAATTATGAACTGAATAGAGGGGGAAGGGAAGAAGTGAAAACCTTTGTGAATTGATCTGGTGAGGAGATTATGCAAACATACCAGAGGAAGAGCTAAACAGTCTTTTCCTTTCACTGATTGTTACAGAGGGACAGTAGAGTAGGATAGTATATCAAGTTCTGTAAAATGAGCTCAGATGGGATAAAGAGAATGGCTTGTTGACCTTCTAACAAGGCAGCTTTCAATCTCATACATACAACTTATATCTTCCTCCAGAAACCAGGCTTGTTCTGAATCAAATGGGCACAGATCATGACATGATGGTAGCTGTAAGGTATTCAAGATCTCTGCATAAGCCAGATGTAAAGCCTTGGCAGGGGACCAAAAAAAATAAATCTCAGCTAAGAATGATTTCATGGAGGATATAATTGTATAAAGAAGCTCTGGAAAGGACTGGAAGACTTCTTTTTGTGAGGTTCAATGGAATAGCTACTTAATTCATAAATTGTGTTCCATTTCTCCCACTTCCCTCTTTCTCTGTGTCTCTAGCATTTGTTTCTTTGCCAAACAAGTTTAATCAATTAAAAATGTATCTTTTTAGTTCTATAAAGTTTACAACACTTTACAGATATATCAATGGCCTCTGTCTATGCTGCTTTCTTTCAGAGGAGAAAATCTTAACTGGCAACTAGCAGGAAATGGGATCTAACAGGAACTGACCACTAGCATATACACGTCTGCTTCTAAAATTCAGAATCTTACAGGAGGCCTGGAAACAAGAATGTATGAAGAAAAGTCTGAACCTTCTCTATATCCAAGTAGCTGCTTGTGTTTAGTGTGGACTGCTAATAATGAAGGGAATATTTCTTTCACAAGGGCACAATAAGAAAATATTAGGTTTTAAAAATGAGAAGCAAAGTTTGCAAACTCAAAATGGTTTGAGATCTCAGCAAAATCTCAGTACTTCTGAGACCATCCAGCTCTCTGCAACCATTTCTCCAAAACAGGCAGAATCATTTTTTGCAGCTTCTTTGTCTCCTGCAGCTGACAGTTATTTGACACAGTTAATGATCACAGTGGGTATTGAAAGCCATCAGCCACTAATAACCTTCAGTGTTAAACAGGAGCAGGGTGGTCTCTCTCTTCTCCTTGACATAACAAGAAAAATCTTTCCACTGCAGAAATTAACAGTAATTGACACTATTAGGCTGATACTGCCGTACACAGTGATAATATACAAGTGCAAAACCGGGGAAGTTTCTCTATGTACATTAACATCTAGGCTCTGAAAAATATAGTTTGGTTACTAAAAGAAATATCTTCAGTCCCATATAAAATTCCAATCCCTTTCCCTTTTGCATTAAAAATCAAGAACAAAACCCTGTAAACAAGACTGTTCAAGTAAGGAAATACATAATTAGATCTTAATTTTAGAGGAAGGAACTGATAATTGTGTGATTACCCTTCAGCTATGGGAACATCTTGCTCCAGTAAAGGTCCCATTGAATTACATAAGGCCACTTGTGGAACAAGGTCATATTCTATACAAATATTAGTTTAGAGTCATAGACACTAAGCTAAATAATTTCATCAGTCCTGCAGAACATGCACTTCATCTGAAGTATCACGACCATCAGACTTTTTTTGTTGAATACTGTCAAGTCAATCCTAGAAACGCTGCCAAGTTAAAAATGATGCACACTTAAAAGAAAATTCTTCTATGCATGGTTATTTTATGTATTAAAACTTGCAGGTGCTGCATTTTAAAAATCTAATTCCATTGTCATTTTCTCTTTTCTAGATATTTCCCCATCCAGGTTATTTTTGTCCTCCATTTCTCACTTGTCAATGGAAAAAAAACCTCAGCTGCTTTCAACATATATAACTGCTAATGTGTTGGGTTCTCAGGGTATTAGTCACCACGAAATATTGCAATGTCCAGGCTACAAAGAATGAGATAGAATGCTAAATTCCGAAGCATCAGCACCTTTCTTTAGATTTGTAAAAGACCACAAAAAAACCCAGCTAAATTAATTTTATGACTCCTTAAACCACTATTTTTACAAAATCTGTATTTACAGACTAAACCAAAATTACTCTTCCACCTTTAAAATTGAAAAACATTTCTAGATCCGCTTGAGCAGATTTTAAATAATAAATTTGAAAGTGTAAAAATCTCACAAAACACCTAAGAGACTGAAATATGTCATGCAGCCAGGGACAAGGCCAGAATGAATACACAGAAACATCCTTATTGAAATGTCATAATCATATGTCATACACATTTTCAAAGCAGTCAAATATCTGGCTATATTTCTCTCTGTTTCACCTGATACAAATTGTCTAGTGAATAAATTTGATGACTGAAACATTATAGTCTTTCAGAGTGATTTTGAAATTTAAGTATATAAATATATATATAAGGACCTGAAATTTAAGCATTCAGAGCAATGAAACTGCAGTAAAGTTTGCACAGCCATGCTGATTTTTGTTATTCAGGGTATGGACTTAATGCCCCCTATGTGATAATTGGGTGTATGCAAGTGTTCAAGCATTTTTTGTGTCTATTTTCCATCCCTTCAAGGCAAAGTTCAACAATTAGAAATCTTACTCGAAGTAAGTTTCAAGAGAAAGACAACAAATTTGCTTTCTCTAGCTTGAAAAATTGAAAATTAGTTACCTTTGTTCATCTGCCTGCAAAAAAAAAAAAAAGGATTATTCAGTCCACAGTTTTGCATTGACTGAATCACCTGAAACAGCCCAGTGATCAGATTAGACACAAGTTAATTTCTAACTAAACTGCCTCATGGCATATCACAAGCCATCACATGTCTCCCAGAGTGCTGCCTCCATTATGTGCAGTGACATTACTAGGCGATATGTCATGTTCGGCAAGCGCCATCTCGTTAATTGCCTGTCATTACAAAACACTCCTGTTTTAAACAACAACAAACCCCAGCAACTTTCTTGTCATGACTGACTTTTCACAGTTCCACGTCGAATCTTTATAGAATAGGAATAACAGGTCAGCGTCTAGAAAGGAATGCTGTCATATAGCTATGCCAGGCAGAGCAGAAACGGTCATATCCTCCACAGTCAGCTGGTCTCCAGCAACGTTATCATCCTTAGAAGTTCCTCCAGAAGGACAGGTAAAAAAACGCTTTTAGTAAAGCTGTTGGTAAAAAATATTTGCTTGTGAAGGACCTTAGTGTTCTTCTGCACATCTCTGAAATGACTGCAGCTCTGCAAGTCTCAATGAGAATGAGATGACCTAGGCAAAGGAATGGTCTTTCAAATTAAATTGCAAAGGATTTTGGAGTAGAGTTAAACACAGCTGGTTCTGGGGTTCCTCGAGCAGTGTCTAGAGGAAGGAACTATTGTGACATTATTATTCCTACCTGTTTGAGTGGTCAGAGTGTCTCTCTCAGGCTTCTGTGCTACTGACTGCATGCACTGACCCTTTCTCACAGCTGTGGGCTCTCAGTCAGGTTCCTGGGAAAGCTGAACAAAGTCAGGTCTGTCTTATACGCAGGAGTGTTTCGACATGGTTTGCCATGTTTTCATTTGTGGAAACAGAGAAGTAGTTGGCCTGAAATATGATAAAGTTAAGCCTAACATGGATGGTAAAATGAACTAAAGGTATAAATTAGATTCAGAGCATTTTTTTCGCAGAACCTGTTAACCCCCCACCCCATAATTAGAGACTACAGTGATTAAGGATATTTTCATGGACTGTCACTGCATCCAGGCTACCTGCATCACAGTCTCATCTTTAATTTATTTATTTATTTTTATGTGTGTCACAACAAATACGAGTGTCTTCACTTTCTCAAACCTCAAAATTCCAAATATCACCTATGGAGCAAAAGGTGAACACAGCAAACATAGCAGAGATCAAAAGGTAGAGAAACAGATGTGTTCCTTCCTGCAGAGAAGTTTTATAGGATCAACAGGAAGAAAACATTGGGGCGAGACAGTAGTATCACAATATCTATGCATTAGACAGCTTTTGCTCTCACCACCAAATTTATAAACAGCATTAAAAATCATCTCCCATATAAAAGAAAAGGAACCAGGCATTTATATACTGCTACAACTGCCGAGTCCTCATACAACATTTCAGCCTTGAAGACTACAGTTCAAATCTGGCACAGTTACTGTCTAAAAGAATTTGATACCATCACCCTTATCTGTAAGGCCTGTTTATTTCCCATGTTGAAAGCATCAAACAGCTTGCCGCAATTGGCAACCAGAGCTAAAAAAAGAGGACAAAGCATTACATTATAGTGGCATTAAAAACGTCCAAGTACAAAATCTTCTATGAATGGGGCTGCCAGGGGAAGTGCAGGGGGTAGGCTGTTTGAAAAACAGCAGCTGTACAGCCAATATGTCTCAGTCTCGTCTGTAGTCTCTCTGAAACTTTAGCCAAAATGTATTCAAAGTTAAGTAAGAAACAAGTGCTTCCCCTTTTCAATTTAACCTTTTTGGCCTGATTCTATTTTTCCCAGTGTTTTTCAAGTCTCTTTATTTTAGTTCATCACTGGCACACCTGCTAGGAACATTTTATGGACTAGATTTAAAAGTACATTTAAAAATCTACCTGGGCTTTCCAAGAACAAATCCAAAGGCACTGACTAGAAGTTTCTGATAATCTACGAAATTTTAACTGAAGAAAGCAAGAATTGTATGATCCTATATTGGACACATGTTCCAGGGAACTCATATAAGAAAAAAAGCAATCTCTTTTTCTCACCTTGGAGAAGAGATGGATTTTTCTAAGAGGTAAAACCTCACAGTTTGCTATTCCAGTCAGTCTTGTTGACTTTGACAATATGAAGTTATGTTAAAACAAGAGTTCTGGAAAATCTCAGCTCACTTGTCATTTAAACAGGAAGAATCTCTTGACTATACATAAACTGAGGTCTCTGACTGAAAACTAAACAAGCCTTTTTTGTTGTTTTGTTTCTATTTTACTAGACTTAGGATTTTTGGATGGCCATTTAGCTGGTAGGGATATCTGTCAGGAACAGATTGACTCATTGGGGATTTAACATAAGCCAGGTTCATTTTATAGCAAAACTCAGCTTTGGTACTTCTGATAAGCTTCCATGACAATGGAACAATTACAAGACTTGAAAATAAATAATGCCTTAGCCAATTGCACCTTATTTTACAAAGGATTCATGGTAATTCTACGACTGAAATTAATTTGGTTTTTTCTTTCCTTCAGCAATTATTCTGACGTATTCCTTGTAGCTGAGCCAAAACATTTCATAGGTCAAGGAGACTATGAGATTTCTTGGGTCAGCTGCTTTTCTTTTGGAGTTAATTTAACAAAGCTCAGATCACATATTTTTCACAATTAGTCATAGATTCTGGATATCTGATTTCACAATAAATGAAGGGGAAGGTGGGAAAGAAACAACCAGTTATCACAAAGAATTTGGGGAGTCTATATAACCATTTCTATCACTGTACACATAACAACTGAAGGAAGTCTCTAATTGGATTAGGGTAATTTTTAAATGATACAGGCTTTGCAGGAAAAGCTGTATAGTAGGACATTTTTACTACCAATATAACTTGAGACTTTGCCCCAGCAGCTGAGGATTTACACATCTTTTAGATTTTGTGCTTTTTTCAGCAGATGCAGGCATGAATATTTAACTCTGAGGGCCTCTAATTTTATTACCTGGGAAACAGTTAAATGATGATAAGCTGTTAACCTCTACCAAGAGCAAGAAACTCCGGAAATATTGCTCTGTACATATTACTCTATTCATAAATAATAAACTCTGTGCTTTTTCAGCATCTAAGGAGGCCTGTTCAGCTATTATTTTCTATGCAATCAAATCAGATCATGAAAGATGTTCCAAGCAATAGAGAGTTATTATCTCTTGCTAAAAACTATGCATTAAACTTTAAGAGATACAAATGGCTACAAAAGTAAGTGGTAAGTTGACATATGAAAAACTGCATTAAAAATTATATTTCTGTACTAAGCCAGACTATAATATTAGGACAACATTGCAATGCTTTGAGCTTAATAGTCCCTCTAATGTAATTTATTTTACAGATTATAGATTACACACCAAAACTACTTAGAACTGGAGAACCAGAAACAAAAGTCTTAGATTCTGTTTACAGTTTTGTTCCTGATTTGCTGTTTTAAAATAGACAAATCACTTGAGTTTATAGATCTGTCTGAAAACATATAGATATGTAAATCCAATTGCAAACAGTTTGGGAGTCTTCACATTAATCTAAACCCTTGTACTAGGGAGTTGATAAAATCATTGTATTGGGACAGGTATGGAGGTTGATAATAGATCAATAAGAGAACATAACCCTTTTTATTGTGCAACACTGGCAAACAGATATTTCTGCTATATCCAGTGATAAAGGTAAAGTTTTGGTGAACACCTTTCAGCGCTCCTGAAGAGTTCCAAACTGTTCCCTTTGACTGCCTGCTAGCTGTTATTCACTGTGATTTGTGATCTAAGCCAAGCAACTACTCTTTTTTTCCTGCTGTCCAAACAGATGCCTGAAACATCCTAGGCAGAAAAACTGAGAACTCTAAATAACAAATACCGAACAGCAGATGTGAGTGTTAGAGCATGACTACCTTTGTTCAAATTCAAATTCAAGTATTCATATGGCACTCAGATATTCTCTAAAAATAGAGCATCTTGTGAGCAGTCATGCTTGGCAAGCAAGGTATTTCATGAGGGTTGAAGGCAACAAATTTCAAGGGATTCATACCATGTTGCTAACTTTGTTTATTAGTATTTATCTGTCTTCAGGTGTTTGGTGAGTCTTGTATGAGAAGCTATAAATACACACGAAGTACAACACAGTTTTTTCTGGACATCTAAATCTTTTTTTCTGATAAAACAGGTAATCACATACCTACAAAAACACTCAGGGAAATGCTTTCTGCTTATTTGACATTTCATTTTAATTTACACTTATCACAAAATACACATGCATAATCACTCATTGCATGATATGTAAATTTAAAAATTACAATAAATTCCTGCCTTTGGGGCAAGGAGTAGATAGAATTTCATAAGCATGTACTGTGCAATCCATTCCCAGAATAGAGATCCATAAGAGTGGGCTTCATTTTCTTCAGTTTTAACTGGACTTTAATCAATAATAGGGATCTTATATATTATGTGCTAAAGCTCCCAACCAAAATAAAGAAACATTGCTGGTAAAAATATCCAGATTCTGATTTCATGTTCCTCTCCTTTCTCTGTTGTTGGGGTCCTTGCAAGGGATGGACTACAGCACACCATTATGATGCTCTGATAGCCAACTTTATTTAGGGCACCTAACAGTATTTATAGTAAAATGCCTCCCATACATGCAGCTACGCACTGATCACACAACTTTGGATTGGTTGCTCAACTTGTCAATGCATACAATTCTTACCTGTGATAGGTTACAAGTTTAAGCTGCATCCTGCTCTCACATCCTGGGAAACTGATAACAAGAGCTACACAGTTGTCTATGAGAATCTAAACAACAGCACTATTCCCAGCTTGTTAGCAAGAGGACTGATCTTATCTATAAGGCAGTAAAACTAAAACTAAACCTAAAACCCCTGGCAGCAGAAGAGAGCAAGACCATTATAAGGTGTTGGATTGAAGACACAGGAATGCATGAAAATAGAAACAAGGTCAGCAAGACCTATTTTGTGTCTTGTTTTTAACTACTTAAGCATTCCTTTAACCATTGCTCAAGTTACAGCTCCTCTGCTAGCCAGGCTCCAACACTCTGTCTTTCTAATGATTATGTCATGCATTTATTTTGGTGACAGGGAAAAAAATAGCAGCTAATAATCCACTAATATTATCAGAAATGCTTCTCCAAAGTTAGGCACTTCTAGATGATACAGCACCATGCAAACAAGACGAGCAAGTACCAAAGCAGAACTTGAAGCTGGGTTGTTTTTTTTCACGACTCACCTAAGGTGGCAGTATCATTTTTGGTTTCAGCCTGAGCTCATTCTAAGTCTGTATGAGCAGCTTCTCCCTTGTGATGTATAAGTCTAAATACTAACAACACATGCAAGCATTTACCAGGAATTACAAACGCAGCCCTGGTTACATATCCAGCTTCCATGACCTTCACTAACCTTCTCAGATAACTCTCTAAATCCAGCTGTACATTACCTACAAATGTGTATCATGCTCAACTGCCTGTGATCCTAAGTCAATCAGATAGAAAATATTTTGACAGAACAGTTTTGCATCCACATCCTCTAACTTGTCAGAAAGAGTAAATTTCTGCTGCAACAGATCAGTAAAGTCAAAATGCATCATTCATGTGCTGCTTTAACCTCCTGTAATACGGAATATAACACACAGGTTATAATGTGTTAAGAATGAAATCTTTCTGTAACATTTCTTTTTGTTCTCTATTTACTTATGTATTTTATGAGGTTTCGACTTTTCCATTTTAATACGAACCTGACACTTGTTAGAAGAGAGCAGGAGAAAACCATCTCTCTCTCTCTGCTCTCTCTCAGGAGCCTATAGGACATGTTTCAGAGGCCACAAAATAGAGCAGAAGTGCAGGGAACCTTTTTCTGGAACATCCCCTCCACTTCCTGCAACAGATAGGTACATTTCCAAACTTCCAAACTGTGAACTGCAGTGTCAGCACTTAATACACTTTTGTCTTTTATCATTTAAACACTTTTGGAAATCTCACCAGTTATGACTGAAGTTTTGAAAATATTTCAAGAACAAAACCACAGTGATCCCTGGGCTTTCAGTTAGTCCCCAAATAATTTATAATTTCCCATTAAAATTTATAAACTTTCTTGAACTGACACCTTTATGTAGGACTGGGGAGAGTGGTTAGTAATACTAATATGTTTTAGAAGATGCCTTGCAAGAAGCAGTTCATTTTACACAGTTACACAATTTCACACAGATAATTCAATAGTACTGAAGTCAGGTAACTAAAGTAATCTATTTTGTTGTTATGAATTGATCATGCAGTAGATTTTGATATATCATCCCTTTTACTATAGCATGGAATTACTGAACACTGCAAATGCTCAAGTTACTAAATAGCACACCCAAATATATCTTATATGTTAATGTTAATGTGAATTTTATACTGACTTTGACCCCAGAATAATTTTTTCATCTTTCTAAAGCTGCCTATACAGAATAATTTACTACTAAAGCAAACCATTTAAATGTAAGTTTGTGACTCTATGCATGATTTATTTTCTGCAACTGACCAAAAATATCATATGAATTTAAGATACAAATTTAGTATAACTAACAGTTTATAGCTGATCAAATACAAATTAAGAAATTAAATACCATTTTAAAAATAGAAGAATTATTGCTGAATATTTGTGTCATCTTATAATGGTGATATCTATGAAACTGAGTTAAAGATGCTGCGAAGGGATTCCTGTGATAATAAATAACCACATTTATAAATGCCATTGTTTCCATTGGTAAATTGCAGGTCAAAAAATCTCAATTACCTCAAGATAAAAATACTACAGCAGAAGAAAGTTTGGGAAGGTGGAGAAACCCTAAATCCTATGGAGTGGTTGGTCAACACTGCTCTCAAAACAATAATGAAGATACTACTTTTTAAGCACCAAAGCAATTAAGAAGAAGAAAATTAATATGAATGGAAATTGAAAGTCATCCAATTGCTGTTGAAAATCTTTTCCGTTTATTCACATTACAAAGGTAAGTGGCATAAGGGAGAGATTTTCACAGACACAGGAGGACAAATACGAGCCCAAATCCCATTAAAAGATTCTGACTCTTTCAAATAAATCCACTAGAAACAAATACAGAGCCTTAATTTATGGTGAAATGGGAAACAAATTGTTTTCCTCATAGCGTTATGAATTGCAATGCTAAACCAAGGAGGACAACAATTTAGATAACTCTATCACTCAGACAGCAGAAAAAAAATCAGTTTTTTGCATTGAACAAGTGAGTGATGGAAATGAGAAAGATATTAAAATGACAGTACAGAGACATTCATTGAGATAAACCTACCCAGAAGGAAGGCACCCACAACATCATGATGACGATTTTTCAGCGAGTTCATGACATACAATTATTTGACATCCTTCATGAAGAAATTCCCTAGAGCAGCACTGAGCACTTAGCAGCACTGAGTACTTTGTCTTAATCCAACAAAGTACAGAAAATACATGGAACAATGGTTTTAAGAACATTCTTAAGGACAAGAAGGTACTGTTTGATTTGCTAGACAGTGGACAATTGTGCCTGTGCAGATTCTACTAAAGATGAACTTCAAATATTAATATAGTTTCTATCTAACTTTTCTGCCTGACAGCAAAATGTCTGGAATATATAAAGGCATAACCGAAATATCACAGGCATGTCTACAAATTTTTTAGTCAAGGTCAAAATATTGGTTAGCTCCAGTTTATCTAAATGGCAACAATGGGATCTAAAATAAATTACCTTAATCCCTTCCTGCATCCTTCCACAGATCTTGGGAACAGTTGCATTCCTGGAAGTGTGAAGAGTTGAATGCATATTTTAAAAAAACATGAAAACCTCTTGAGCTCTCTAGAATACAGAAAATTAATTTTGCTGCAGTTTCATGCAAACATCTTGCTCACAGGAATGCACTTTTATTTTAAGTAGAAAGGCATTTGTCAGTGTGACACAGCTTGGTGATTCCATTGCAAAGCTGCAGGCCACCAGTTGCATGGGAGGATGGACACAGTCCTGACTTGAAGGCAGCACTCTGTATCTATGATGATCAGACTGCATATGTGTATAAATACATATAAAACTAAAACACAAAGTCTGGGAGAGCTCACTGAGCTCTGGAATTCTTTGTGGGGGTGAAAGAACAAAAAAAAAAAAAGACCGAAAAATGGATTAAAATTTGAAATGTCTTTTTATTTCACTGCTTTTTAACTTCAGAGATGCAGTAAAACCTGTTCTCAGCTAACTGATAGTTCTAACATGATTTAATATCCTCAGATGAAAGTAGCCATATAAAAAGTAAGAGACAATAGATTGGTATTTGTTATTTCCTGGCATACACACAACTTGTTCTCATTTATGTGGCAACAAACCGAAGAAATCTCAGCATGGTTTATAGGTGGGGAAGAAAGAAATAATTTCCTAAGTGCCATTTGTACAGGGAAGGATGTGTTAAACCAAAAGGATTGCAGCAGTTAAGATAGGGAGAGAGTAGAAGTGTTTGAACAGGAGTGAGTAACTCTTCACAGGAAAACACTGCATTGCATTTTCTCTGAGCATCAGAGCTGGCTCAAGTCTCCTCAGCAAGACAGACAACAGTTCAAGTTAGATGCTTCAAGTGTGAAGTGCCATTTATTCCAGGCATGGGAGGGGAATGGAAAGAGAAAAAGAAGGGGAGGTGCAGTAGCAGGAGCTAGCTCTGAGGACCCCAGCTTACTGTCCCTGTCCTCTTGCCATGAGTGCAGGATGGTGGAAGTGGGTAGTAGCAAGGCCAGAGGCAGACACCTTTGCAGAAATAGCCATCATGTCTCACTGTCCTCTGGGTGCTCAGCAACTGGCACCCATGTGCCAGCTTCTTCGACTCAGACACAGCTCCTGGTGCCCTGTCCTGGGCAAATGACCACTTCACTCGTGCTTATGGACCTGCCTTGATGCATCTTAACCAACTTTCAACAAGCTTAAACTGTCCAGCATTCTCCTACTGCCACTAAAGTCAAGGTCAGCACTTTTGCTGCTTTAATGGTGCAGGATGCTTCAGTGGAGAATAAAGGAAGAACATACTTGATCCCCTGACACCAAGTGGATGTTTTATCATTCAGCTGAGGTTGGACACATCTTTTATCACCGTGTCTTGAAATGAAATCATGGGCAGTGCACCCAGTGGAGCCACATGGGCAGCAGAAATAATGACAAGACAGTGGGACCACTAATGACCTGACAGTCCTATGCTTCTCTCTCACCAGTGAAAATCAGAGCTGAATCGGCATCGTAAAACCAGAGTAAATGAGCACACAGGTATTGCTGGCCAAAATGTTTATTACCTCTGTTTCTGTGGTGTCATTCTAAGAATTTCAACTTAACTATGCAAGTAGATAATATTGGGGTTTTTTATATGGCCGTCTGCTATGCTGAACCTTTAGCCTAGATGAGCAGACATCTCATTAATCTTATTTTCCATTAAAGAAAATGAGATCATAAACCAAAATAGGGGCAGGAATCTAGACTGGTTTTGAGGATTTATCACAATCTTCTCTGTGCTGGGAAATTATTTGTATTTGAAGTTCTTCACTATATACTGCAAAATTACTGTCAGAGAGCATGTACCAGGTATTTTAGGGGACACAAATATGGAAGATTTGTTCTGCATCAGTCTCTCAATTCTCCCTCAGTAACTTAGAAGCCTACTGGTTGATCTTAACCAAATTTGATTAAAGATAGTTATTACAGAGAATTTAACACAAGTTTCGTGA
Organism: Acanthisitta chloris; assembly: GCF_000695815.1. Lineage (NCBI taxonomy): Eukaryota > Metazoa > Chordata > Aves > Passeriformes > Acanthisittidae > Acanthisitta > Acanthisitta chloris. The sequence goes on along the minus strand of NW_008690803.1, from coordinate 46,543 downwards.
GTATCAGGGACCAGGTACAGGACAGATACCATAGAAGAAAAGGGTCAGAGCAGACCCTGTAGCATTAAATCCTAGAGAATCCAATCAAAAGGTGTGCATGTCAAGGAACACATAGGACTTCAAAGGTTTAATTGCTCAAAGAACCAAATCTTCCAGAATAAATATTTACCTGTTATTTGTACCATTAAGCAGCAATTAAAGAAATATTGAATATCAGCAGCAACTTCACACTAATATTTCACAGTTGGTCAGAAGCCATTAATATGCGTCTCTGTGGACTAAGGTAGCTAAACTATTCTACAGAACAAAAATGCTCCACATCATATGCTTCATATGGACAATTAATGAGCAAGCATCTCACAGTGCTCAACACTAATAAAGAATGGTTGGGACCAATTATCTGTTATAAACTAGTTATACTGTAAAACCGAAGAGAGTTTAAGTTCCTCTTAATCCTGTCAGAAGTATGGAAAGCAGCTTCAGAAGATCTGTCCTACTAGACTTTAAGCCTGATTACACATGCCATTTGGAAAATATAGAAGTGATTACTTGATGCAGTCCATAAATCTTCTTAGTTTGTCATGCTGCTTTTCTAAGTTTTATGAGAGAAAGAAAGTTCTCCAAGTATGCTTAATGTTCCAAGATCTTTTTCTGGAGAAACAGCTTTGAATCTTCTTGCATCCCAAGAGCACAAGGTAAACCTGGACTCAGACTGTTATCACTGGACCTATATTAAAGAAAGAAAAGCACTTCTATCTTCTGCCCACACATCATCCTTTAGTTGCACTTCAGTTCACACTGAAATCTGTCTTGAATGTTCATTCCAACTGACATGACAAAGATCCTTTGCTTAAAGTGATCCTTCAAGAGCTGTATGCATAAAGAGACTGGCATTAGAGTATGATCCCTTACTGCAGAAAATTGCTTAACTAGCTGCTTCAGTTTTTGCCATTATAGTGTGAACTCTTCAGAAAATAGCCTAAGTAGGTGCATCTGTCTTTAGTGTAACACCATGCTGAACCATGGTAAAAGCAAACAAACAAAACAAAACACAAACCCAACAAACAAAAAACAAAAAACAAAACAAAACAAAAAAAAAAAATTAAAAAAAAAGAGTGTGTGATGAAATTATGCCAGACAGCTGAAAAATGATCACCACTACTGAATGCATGTGAACTGAACTCTTGCTTTCATTACATTTCCCTCTCTGGCATCCTGGCCTACTTATTAATTTGCCCATCTCCTATGTCCTGACCTTTGCTCTATAAGCTTTCTGAACTGGGAAATATCATTAAGTATAAATGTGTACAATGTCACTGCATGGAAAACAGCATGATCTTGCAGGCCTGCAAGAACTGCCCCAAAATAAATTTAAATAATAAAACCAGTATGGAAGCCCAGGTAAGAGAGAAAATGCTTAACACTGATGTAGAATTTGAGGACTTTTCAGGATTCCCTCATCCTGAATCTGGTTCCATATTCCAAGGGTTTAAAAGATCTGAACTGTGTAAATGGAATACTAACTAACAGGAAACCAAATGACATTTAAGTCAGTTAATTTATAGCCAATTAACTATTTTGATAAGGCAGATGACATAATTATCCATTCCTTATTATTTAGAGGAATTAAAATAATGGAATAATTCATTTACATGCATAAAGTAGATAGTCAATTGATTTGTCCTTTGCATAATTATTGTGCTTCAGAGTAGCCCCCAACCCCAAAGATTATTTCTGATTTTATAGCCCCAGCCATACATATTGGACTCTCTAAGTGGAAATAAATTTAAAACTCACAAAAAAATCCTTAACAACAGTTTTGCAGAGGATACGTTCGGACATGCCAGACACATTCATCGATTATTCAATGAATCGGATCAGAATATTACAATAATGGTCTATGCTTCTTCTGAAGTCAACTATAACATGTTTACTGGAAGTAGAATTAAGACACATTTTTAAAAAAGAAAAATTAAAAAATATATCTCTGGAATCAGTCTGTTCAGCTACAAATATCAGATCCTGAACTGGTGAAGAGGTTTCCTGCAGAGTGGGGCCAACCTCCACAGGATATGTGGGAATCTAGGATGTGAAAGCTGCTTGAACAGAAAATATTTTGAATCAAACCTTTAGGGATGACCACCCTCATGTCAAGAAAGATATTGAGGTGCTGCAGTGAGTCCAGAGAAGGACAATGGAGCTAGGGAAGTGTCTGGAGCACAAGTCTGATGAGGTGCAGGTGAGGAGCTGGTGGTGGATTTAGTCTGGAGAAAAGGAGGCTCAGGGAAGACCTTATCACTCTACAAGTCCCTGAAAGGAGTCTGTAGTGAGATGGGTGTCAGTCTCTTCTTCGCAAGCAACAAGACAAGAGGAAATATCCTCAAGTTGTGCCAGGAAAGTTTTATCATTCTATACTATGTTGATACAGGTCCTGAGCTATTAATTTTCCAGATAATTTTGTAAATGATGCATTGTAAAGATCTACTGTCTTCTTTTCTTTTTCAGATCTTGTTCCACAAGTCATTGCATGGTACCACTGCTATTTTGAACAAATAAAAATTCATGAAATTGAAAGAATACTAGGTATGGATTTCAAATCTAAGACCTATGAAGTCATATGTGGCCATATACACAAATTCCTAAACAGAGTCATTCATTCCAGCAACTGAAAAGATGGATTTATGTATGTGCCTATTAAGCAAACAGATTGTTTCAAGCCAATAAAGGTAGCTGCTACACTCAGAGTTCCTTGGGAATCATGTATATTTCATCAAATATTATTTTGATGCATTCAGTCTCTGAATCTGTGTTCTACTGTCCTGTGTGAACCTCCAGGACCACTCAGATCACTACAAAAATATATGGTTATTGCTAATATATTCCATATTAAAAATTAAACACATGCGATATAGAACAACATCAAACCTTCAGGATTTTTCCAAAAGATTTTGTTTTGAGAAGGCCTATTGAATTAGAAGAGCAGAAAGAGGGAGAAAGAATCATCTGCGTAATGAAAAAAAGCTCTTTGTTCTATTTCTGTTGACAAGAGACTGTTTCAATACAGAGCTGATTACTAGACAATAAAGGATAAAGAGCATTTAGCTATCACACCATCTTATGAGGGTCAGCTGATCCTTGTCCAGTTCCATTAGATTTCAATACCAAGAAGGACAAATCCACAACACTGGAAGAAAATTAACTTTTCAACAGATGCATTTTTGAGAAATGATAATCCTAGCCAAATATTCCTAGTCAAATCATTAGAACTATGCATCAGATAGACTTGAAATCAATAGGACTCTAATTTCGTTGAGACCTGATGTGCTTTAGTGACTATTATTTTCTGTTCTGGAAAGAAACAACAGAGCAAAACCCATACTTGCTTCTTAGAAATCTAAGACCCATCTGTTCCGCTGGAATGCTAGGGAAAAATGTATTTGTATTTATATATGTATTCTTATTGTTTCTTTATTTTATTCTTTTTTAAAATTTTATAACATCTGCTTCTGGAGATGTTCACTGCTATTGAAGCTGATGAGGCAAAATCTTGTCCATTTTATAGCTATTTAAAAATGTGAAATATGATTTCTTAACTGCATGATGAGTTTGAAAAATCGTAAGTCAATTAATTACTTTGCAGTGCACTTGTCCACTAATCTTTGCTTTTTTATATTCTTTCATAGGTTCTCTAAAAAAAGGTAAACCCCAAACTCTACAAATACTTGGCTGTGAAACATGGTTGTATGAACTTGAAGTCTGATAATATGATAAAGAAAAATATTACTCCTTACTATAAAGACAGTATTTATACTGACTCATAAAAAAGATGGGTTATGTACTACTAAAATCATGACATAATAGCAGACACCAGAGCTTTACATGGCTATATCCCAGGGTTTAGGACTTAATTCTTTCAATGTGATGAAATTGTGACAGAAATTATCCATATAATATTTACTGCTTCTGTAAAGCTAGAGTTTTAAGAGTTCATCATACTCAGGAGCTAGTTTGAGATGTCTGTATTATAAGCAAGAATTATGTCAGGGAGTGGACAACTCAAACATTTCAGCATGGCACCATATGCTCAAGATTTTCATTCAGAGGAGATAATCCTTACTACTTTGGATCAGGGAGGCTGTTTCGTTGCCTTCTTTGGAAGAAGTACAGAACTATTGGTGAACTTCAAGTATTTAAGAGCTACTGACTGCAGTGAGAAGCAAGGGAGATACAGAATATTCACTAGTTTTTAATAGATTTTAATTTGAAGTCAAATTAATATCTTAATTATTGTCTTCTGCAGCAGTGAATTCCTAACTGCTATAGCTGCACCTGAGAGACTTTAAAGGAAAATAGATATTTCTTATAAAAAGGAATTAGGGTCCACGGGCCTGAGAGCCCAGATATAATTGGAAGTAGAAAACAAAATAGTATAATTAAATGACACCCTTCCCCTTGTTTCAAACTCTATTCCTTTCTTGAATGGAAGTATTCTCTTCTTACAATTTTTGTTCCCCTCTGTAAGAGGAAGGGTGAGCGCAAACACAGGAGGTTCATCAGCAGTCCACTAACCCCTCTCTGCTGTAAACCCTAAAATATCAGGCACCATGAATTGATTTTCTTTCATTCTCTGCTGCAGGCATAACTGTTAATGAAGTTGCCAGGTCTGTTGAGATTCTAAAGATTTATTTGTTACACTGAACATAATGTCAAGACAGAGAGTTATTGGTTGCTTTACACTGACAGTTTTATTCATGATGCGGAATACTGGAACTTAGAGAAGCTTAGCTCACTCAATACATCATTCCTGAAAGTTAGTTAAAAGCTTAATGCAAACTTAGTTTAAAGGAGAACAATGGCTTTTAACATGCAAATACTTTATAAATAAATTGCCTTAAAACATCTAAGTGAATTATTCTGTCATATAATCACTCTTAGGAAAGTTGTGGACTGACTTCCTTCTAACAGTCCTTAATCAATCCAAACCACAGCAGTCAGCATTAGAAAAGTCCCTATAAATGTCCTACCCTGTTCAGTTTGTCCCCCTATCCCTTCTCTTACTAGTGTTTGGGTTCTGATGGATCAAGGCAAATGTGGGACTCAAGTCTGGGATCCAGGTCATAAAAAAAATTTTAAAGCTGTATTTGCCAATCAAAAAGATATCATCCTGAACATCTATAAATCTGAGATTTATTTGACCTGAAGTTCTAGTTTGAATTGAAGGAAAGATGCTCACATTTACAGCAAAAATAGGCTTTTCTAGAGTGAATCCGTGCTGCTACAAATCCAGCCCAGGTGCTACTATCACCCAAACAGAACCTCCTTCTCTCACAGGTAACACTACTGACACATATCTCTCACAAGCCTGGCTTAAAATAAGTTTGATTTCTTCTTTTCATCCTCAGCCCCACGAGACAGCCAAGTACCTCCTACTTGAAAATATTTGACCGTGTATCGTGAAATACAAAAATTAGAGAAGAATCAACAAAACATCTGAGTTTAATAATACACACTTGCCAGGATACAAAGGTATGAAAGTCAACATTTATGACCCCAGAGAGGGAAGATACATGGCAGTGCTGTGAGGCAGGAAGGCTTTTACAGGTCCCACGAGACAGCCAAGTACCTCCTACTTGAAAATATTTGACCGTGTATCGTGAAATACAAAAATTAGAGAAGAATCAACAAAACATCTGAGTTTAATAATACACACTTGCCAGGATACAAAGGTATGAAAGTCAACATTTATGACCCCAGAGAGGGAAGATACATGGCAGTGCTGTGAGGCAGGAAGGCTTTTACAGGTTTGGGATTGTGGCTCAGGGAAAGTGAAAGAGAACTAAATTCCAATAAAATCCTTTAAACCCTTCCAAATTGCGGTGAGTTCTATATATTTTCTCTTGTAGAAAATGACATCTTAGTGTTTTTAGAAGATCTATTATTTTTTGTCTTTCTCTTGTAAAGAAAAAAGAACATTCTAGCTTTAACGAGTCAAATACAGTAGGAAAAGAATATGATAAGGAATGTATTTAGGACATAGAACGAGAAGAGATTGAATGAAAACCTTCTGCCGCTTTCTCAGAGTTGTCTCTGTAAGTGCCACTTACCCAACCATTCCTTCACTTAAAATAAAAGACAGCCTGATCTAACTGTAAGATATTCCCTCCACACACCTAATCCTACAAATCTTACACTGGAATTGGTTCAGTAAGAATGTGGTGCTCTTCCAGCTTCTAATAAAAGCATTTTTCTTAGTGCTCCCCAATTACTCCTTTTGCTGTAAATTTCAATGAAGCTCAGCATTATTCTCCTAATCCCAAATTATCACATCATATTCATGCTCCCACTGTTTGTGAATTCTTACAATCCGTGTACAAATTCTTTTGCCTCCTATGCTTCATTTACAAAATAGTTTAGTATCTCAAAACAAAAAGTTGTTTTAAGACTGTTTCCCCCCATCTTCCCAAGAAAGCATCTCCCCAAGGAAAGCAAAAGCCAACAAATGAAGAACAATTCAGGTCCAGCCAACTTGGGTGGTTTTGGTTTTCCTTTCCCTGTTCCATTTTTCATTTACTAAACTGAAGATTGCAACTCGTCCTGGCCAGAAGCAAAGTACAGTGCACATTTGCTGCCTGATTCTAAATATTATCCCAGGGATGTCACCTACAAACATATGACACATCCTTTTCTGTAAAAGCTCTTCACTCAGTAGTCTCTAATGTCTGGATTTGGCATTTGGCAGACAAAGCTGAAGATAAAACAAAAATAAGGAAAAAATGATAATTTTTTTTCTATTAGGCGATGACAAGTTTCTGTAGGATGTTCTCTCAGCTAAACTGTGCGCAATGTCAGAGTTGTTCTACACATGTAAAACTGGCCTCTAACAATAACATTACTGCGAGAATTCACAGAATACCTCATATGTATCTCCTCTGAAAGTGACTACTTTCATTAGACAATAGAAGATAAACAGGAGGTCAATAAAATACTGCAGAGTTCCCCAAACCATGAAGAAAATGAGTGTTCTTGTTCAAGGTCATGGACCCAGTCTGAGCTGCCATTAAATTAAAGCTACTCTTTTGAGATGCTTAAATTATCTGTGCCATGTGGATTGGGACCATTGACAGCTGATGAGAAAATTACTTATGTACTACCTCAGGGGAATTCCCACACCTATTAGACCTCAGTGGAAATGAGATAAGTTAGCTTTAAGCTCCTTCTGGGCTGTATGCCAGAGTTTGGCAGAGCACATAAAAGAAACAGAGCTCCCAGGCCAGCAGTCACTTAGGCTTGGATTTGGTGTTTGACAAGGAATGCCTAAATGAGGCAGTGGAGGAAAAAAAGTGCCTTGCTTTGACAAGATGAATCAAAGTGTGCTGTCTTTTAAAATAGGTAGTTTTAAGAGGCAACCATCTCCTAATTTCCAAAAAAGATTTGGTGAATAAGACAATGGGATGGGGTGTGCAAGCAAAGCTGAGTCAGTAAAGAACTCAAGGTTATCAATTTAGCAGCCACAGGTTATGAAATATTCTGTAAGATTATTATAGATCCTGATGTGTATTTTCTCAAATGCACATGACAGATTAATCATAAATAATAAGCCAATGCGTAAATGTAGCTTGTATCTTGGGGGATAATGCCACATTCTCTTCACTCATAGGTCATCAGCTGTCATTTTAATTCCTAGGACTAGGGTCTTCAAGCCTCCTCAACACTGGCAGGCCACTTCTACATAAACAATGCTGCACTCCTGTAGTTAGCTAAGTTTTCCAGGCAATAGAGAGCAACAGAGCAGGATAGTTTTCTTAGTTGTCATACATGAAGCAGGGAAAGTGCAATTTTATTCTAACACTGTATGATTGTGGTGGTGCATCATCTCTCCTCCCCAGCCTTGGGCCTACTCTACAATCTCAGAAGCTCCTGATAAGCCTTGACTCAACCATCTGAGGAGTGAAACACCCCTTGATCACACCAGCCAAGCCATAAGGCATGTCCTGACCATTGAACTCAAGGGAAATTTTTGACAGGTACATTTACACATATAGAAATAGGTGTGCACATCATTTTACCTGTGTGTGTGTGAATTGCTTATGGTAAGAAATGCTATTATTTCAAATATAAAATTAAGTCATTGTTATAATTGTAGTGAACCCTATTGAATTGCTTTGCAAATGCTGAAGTATTCAATGATTAAGTGTTGCTGAACCCTTTTGCACCCTTATTTTAGCATCCATATCCTTTGCACCCTTCAGCCCTTTTACATTCCCAGCTTTCATGTAAATAATTCCAAATTGCTTCTAATTTGATATTCCCTTGTATGCTTTAACCTGTGTGGTAAGTAATAGAGTGAACCTTGCCATCAGACTATGTAAAGTTGCATTTTCACAAATTCATATTAAACCCTGCTTTTGCCAATACCTTTGTCAGTATTTCTTTTAGTAGCCAAACCCCTCACTTGTGGCAATGAGGAGAAATACAAGAAAAATATATCTCCTGAAGCTGTTCTGTCTCTTTTCTTTGCAGCAGAGCTTCCTTTTAAGAAACCCTGAAGAGAATTAGGATTCTCATGTCTCTGCTGGTTGTCAGAGACCACACTGCAGCTAGAAAATCCTGCAGCTAAATCCTTAGTAGTTTTAAACCTCTGCAACTTGGGCTCATGTAAGGGAATGCCAAGCATTCAAACTGCCTTTTCTCTGAACATTCTGAGGACAGAGCTGATCCAGTATAAGATTAACCAGGGTGAAGCTCTCAGACAAAACTGAGGAATTCCTAAAGTCTTATCAGGTTGCCTTGCTTGCCAAATTTTTGTCTTGTCAAGAATGGCTTGCCTCCAGGAAAGGGAACTCACAAGGAATTCCTAAAGTCCCTTGAACAATCCTGACCTTTCTTCATCTTCTTTCCACATCCCACTGGCTAAGTAAGATTTCCATGCTGCCTTACTTACCTATGTTCATAGCCCTTAACTCTCCCTGTGCACAGAGATCTATATGCTCTGAACTCTATCATTAACTCTCGTAGGGTCCTGAGAACTGCCTGTTGAGTCTACTTTTCCCACTCGCGGCAGGGCTTGGATTATGTGCTCCACAGGACTGTTACAGTCATAAAATGGCACAAATATTATTTTCCTTGCACTTTATATTCTACTGGTGAAACACATGGCAACAGCTCTCAAATTAAATGAGTGGTGTCAGTCAGATAGTTCTGCCAAGACATCTCAAGCTTCCCAGCTAAATCTTACTATTTATTAGAGCAAGTATAATACTAATAATCGTCATTGATGTGAAAATAATATGCTTGTTTTAGTTCCTCTCCATCTAGGCAGAACTAGATAGCTTCCTTCAGAGTTTTCTGTTAAGCCTGAGTTTACTAAGGCTCTGCAGAAACATTTTCTTTTCAGGTAAAGGTGTTAAAGGTTTATATGTGGTTTTTCTTTTTGCCTGAAATTTATCTTCTATTAAAAAGCCACGAAAAGAAAGCAGTGGAAGAACACTACAAAAATGGTGCAAGTTGTTGCCTTGTGGGATCTTAGCTATCATCTTACTGTGGACTTTAAAATGACAAACAGCAACATGCGAGTGAAAATAACATGTCATTTCTCCTCTCACCTACCTCTGAGTAAGTGGAATTGCCATTAAAAAGAAAATAAAATCAAGGTAATTTGTTTTCACTCCACAGCAGGAACTAAAAGTACATTGACATTGCTGTCATCAGCAGTATCTTGGATTCCCCCACAGTGATGTTTCAGCCTGATTGAAGGGGACATTTGCAAAGCTATAGACAAAGAAAGACAAGCTCAGAGAGCAAACTGGCACTGTTCATGCTTTCAGCAAGCATCAACAGATATTTCACATTTCATCTTAAACTTAGGAAAGGGATAAAGTTTGAGGAAATTAAATCCATTTCCAGATGTTACAGATTGCATTCATCAAATGATCGGAAAATGTTTCATGTTTTTCCCAGTGGCCAGCTATAAATATACATGGGAGACGTCTTCTCAAATGACAATTTTGTTTGTATAGAACACACTGACAATAATAATTGTATAACTGATAATCCCACAGAGCAAAAAATGTTCCTATATCCTTCTGATTCAAGGGAGCTAACCTGTGAGACGTCTGTCACCAGATGTCAGTTCTGCAGACAGTATGAAAGAGAAAAGAGCTACTAAATAGCTCAGTTCTGTCATAATGGTCCATGACTGTTTCTATATGTGCATCAGTCATCTGCTGAGCCTCGTCTCCTTGCTGTCTCCCTCAACATTCATCTCAAACTGTTTAAATACAAGACAGGAACAAGATGTAAATGCGTAAAATTTAATTTAAACCTGGATCTCCTACAGCTCAACAAAAGGAAGAGAAAAGACCTTAATATTATTGGTTCCCATTCTTCCCATGCTCAGTCAGTTTCCCCAAATCTACAGTCTGTATACTCATACTTCAGTGATGTCCATTTTTCCAGCTTAGATAAACCACTCTGTTTGTTGCTGTGTGTTTTACATTTGACACCCTGGCTGTTTCTCTCTCTCTCTGGCTTTCTCAACATATTGCATTGCAGAATATTATCATATAATAATTCAGGTTATGTAGACTCTCATCTGATCTCTCATCCAGCCTCCTGCACAAGCAGGGAGAAATACAAAGTCAGATCAGGTTACCTAGAGCTTTATCTAATCTGGTCATTAAAATCTCAAAGTATGAAGATTTTCACAACATATTTTGGTAAGCCATCACTGTCCTAAATGGAATAAAGTTTCTCATATCCAGTTAGCAACTCATGTAGCTGCAAGCATAATTCTCACTGCACCTTACCATCTAACTTTTCGACACAGGTTCCTAGTTGCCCATGACTGGTCATACAAAGACTTCTGCATCTCCTTTTAGAAATTAATGGAAAGTTTACATTCAAATTTTCTACTACTTAATGTTTATTACCTGACATATTGATCAAATGTTCTCAGCTACAAGATTTGGTTAACTTTTCCACACAGCTCAAAGGTTTTTTTCATGGTTAAGGAAAGTAAATCTGATCTGTGTTCTTATGATTCAAACCTATAATTGGTTTATTAATCCCTGCATAAAGTGTTTTAAAAATATACATTTTCTGCTGGCAAGAAAATAAATACTGAGACTTTTCACTATTTTCTTTCATTATTTTTCCCAGAATGAATCTAGATTATCAAATAGTACTATTTTATTTAGGGAATGTGACTTTGAAAATATTTTGAAGAACACTAATAAACAAATTAAGACTCCTCACTATTACAATGTACATAGTTGAACCAGCCTGTCAGAAAGCTGAGTGAAAGTCCCTGTCTCCTAGCCCTCAATTCCATGCCAAGCTGGAAGTGCTTTAGGGTACTCTAAATTATATCTGTTCTCCTGGAGCTTCTAGTACAAGTAATGTCAAAGGAGATGGCAGCTGATGCAAAGAACAATCTCTCCTGCTTCTGGTCACCTGGAATATCTTCACTTTCAGAGAATATTTAGTTGGAACTTGCAAAAGTGGAAAAATCTAACCAGAAGACCTGCAAGAGTGGCTAGGCATAAAAAAAACCCTGATCTAGCATCAGGCATTACCTTAGTTCCTTATTATATACATGATTGATGAAACAGATAAAAATGAATCTCTGCAGAGAGCCTGCAGAACACATTTTAAAATGTTATGTGAATATCAATTTGCTTTGTTCATATTCCTTTTTGTTTGCATTTCCCAAATACTCCAGTGAAAAAGCTTTCCTAGCATAAGTCTTTGCAAAGATTTAATATGGTCTGCTCAAATTGAAAATGAGGAATGATGCACTCAAATATGTGGTTCACATTGCTTTTAGCTATAAGTCATTTGAAGAGAGGGCAGGAAAGTTGCCACATGCCTTCTTGAAATGAAAATTCATAATTGAGCATTTGTGAATGAGAATTACTGACTTTTAAAGATAAATTGGAATGCCTACAAATAATTGAGTAATGTATAAAGCAGAGAACAGTGGATTGAAGAGAATTAGACAAATGGATACACTTCAAAATGAAAAGCAGCACTATGTTTTTGAGTGAGATGGCTAAAACCCTTTTTCCTTTATTTTGAATGATGTTTACCAACTACCAAACAGTCTAGGCTTCCTGTATTTAGTCACTGCAGCCTTCAAAAGTTTTTTTTCACTTTCTTGAAAAGGGGCATATATGTTTCCTGAAGGCTGTGGATGTAAGAACCTCAGGTTTCCTTTTCATATTTAGGATGTTAAATTGGACAAAGGGCTTACATTTGATTGTGGAAGTGGTCTTTTTCTGACCCTCAGCTTTACCGCATACCAGCCAAGAGCTAGAAATAAATCACAGCAAGGCAAACTGTGCTTTAACCCTACCCATAGTCCCCAATTAATTAACCTAAAGTGAAAGAGTCCACAGAGCCTCTTGTCAGTTTAACTTGCATGAGAAATTCTTCCCTAGACTCCAAAACTTGCAAACAAAGCAGAATACCAATAGTATTTCATAAGCACAAGTATGCTGCTTGATGACTACAGAAAACCAGATTCTTGTTTGCCATAAGAGGCTTCCCTACAGAGGATGGGCAGAGAGTTAGCAAGACCCATCAGTCACAAAGCCTAGGCAAGCAACACTTTGACTCCCTCATGCTAAAATCCCATGCCAAAGTACAAGAAGGAAGGTGACTATCACCAAAAGCATCTCCAGGCCAAACCTACAGCAAGGGAGAAAAAAGCTTGATTTCTGCAAAAGTGCCTGTGTGGGTCCCACCACGCTCAGCTATCCTGTGCAGCTGTCCAGGAACAGGGTGCACATCTACACCAGGGGAAGGTAGAGTAGGAGTCTCAGAGGGCCCAGGCAGAGTTCTGATTTTAGGCCTTGAACTAAAGGGAAAGTTGGAAATTTGCACCATTGCAAAATCAGGTTGCAAATCTGCAAGAAGTTGTGTGTGTGCGTGTGTGAGTGCACATGCAAATAAAACCTTGTGCTTGAGTCACCACTGGTACATGCAAACTGTTTTCTTCATAAATCTACTGGGTGCCATCCATACACAGACTCAGACAATCATGAATGGTGACTCATATGTAACTTGTTTTTATCCTTCAGCGCACTAGCATTGGATTTTTCGTGTTGCTCTGTGTGCTCCTGCACCTAAAGGGACAAATTTTGAGATGTTTTAATCAGGAAATGCATTTGCTATAGTCTATTAGAGCCATTTACAACTGAGAGATTGTTTTGAATCCAGAAGAGTGATTGAGAGACAGAGAAATTAATTGTGACTTTAAATTTAGCCTGAAGAAAAAAGAAACCAAAGGAAAATGTTTCTTTTGGGGGGAAATCTCATTTCACTAAAGACTTAAGGCTTAATAGGGTCTGGAACCTTGGCTTTCCCCACAGAAAGGAATATGTCCAATGGAGCAGAGCTGTGCTCAGTGTACACAGGGCTTCTGTGACTGGAAACTTCAGAGCCTGCATTGATTTCCTACAACAAGAGACTTCAGCATTCCCTAGTGTTAATGGTAATTCTGTTTGATACTGTTTATCTGGCTAAGACACATTTACATAGAACATTTTTCAGTATAAGAAGATTTAGGTTCCTATTTGTGACCGCTTTCAGAGAGGATTCCTGTATCATTTGGCTGAGAAAAAAGCAGGGAAGAAGGCATCCCTGTGAGAATTGCCTGCCATTAGTAACGTGGTATATTTCCAGGTGTTGTCACAGGATGTCACTCTGACATATTCCCTGAAGAAACCTCACTATCTGACTGACACAAACACAGGTGAGAGATATAATGTGTAACAATGTGCTCAGGAGCCTGACGAAGGCTTTCCCACTCAGCTTCCCAGTTCTGCATCTGCTCCCACAAAGACAGTTCTTTTCATAGATCTCAGAGGTGTGACATAAAATGGCTTGCATCTTCCATATTTTTAACATAAGTTTTCCTTTCTTTCTGTAGTAGGCTCAACTATTCCCACCCACCACTACTTCTATTTCAAGGAGCTGTTTAATGACTAACTCCTCTTAAAGAGTATGTTGAAATAGGGATCAGATGGTAAGAGACTTAAAGACCATGAGCCTTGGCAAGCAGAGAATGAACCTCTAAACATTTCTGTGCTTAAACTCAATGTAGAGTGCAGGAATGAAAAGCAGAAAGTGCTCCTTCTCCTTGCTGTCCTCCTCCTCTCTCAATCCACTTGTTTTCTTCCGTACTATAAAATTACGCTTGACAATCTTCTGGATAGAAAAAAGAGGTCATAATTACGAATCCTGTTCCAGCCTGGCAGTTAACAAATCTTGAACATCCATTCATACAAAGTTTACCTCCTTCAATATAGTCATATGCATCCTACTTTTATTTTTGTGTCTTGGTAAGTGGTATCAAATACCCAAAATTTCTTCTGTCCCACCTTTTAGTGCTATTTACAAGCACTCAACTACCCTGTAAGAACAGAGTAAGCAATACTTTTATTACAAGCTAAAATACTTTAAAGAAAAAATAAACAGTTTGTACTTGAACATTATCTCAGAAAAAGTAATCTGTGCACTTACATGCTATTTTTATGAGCCAAAGAAATTTGGGCTCTTAGGCCCTTCAGAACACAGGAGATTTATCAGGTAGATATCAGACACCCTAATTCAGTAATCAACACATGAAGAACCAGTGGAAGGGTCATGAAGCTTAATTGACTTCTTAGACTAAGATACTCATCTGTGGGGAAGTTAGAGAAGAATGCCTGGAGCAAGACCTGAATTTCTTCTTATAAGTCCAAAATGAAATGTCTACTGATATGACACCAGACATCATTCACTTCATAAACAAACCACTAATATCACAGCAGTATGTACATGCCAGACCAAATCCCAAAAGAAGTCCTAGAGGAACTGTGGAAACTAATCAAAAATCCCATAAATGAAGTTCACTCAGCAGTTTCTTAATTCGTACCAGGTTCTCAGAACACTCTGAAATTTAAATGTTTTAATCACAGGCTGCACTGCAGTTCTCTAATTAGCAAGTGTTCATGGAATGTGCTGCTCTGCAACAGGACACATCCTACAGTGGCTCATAATTTGAGTGGGAAGGTAGCAGACACATTTAATAGCACAAATTAACTTGATGGTAATGAGGAAGCCTCTCTGTCAGCAATATCACAAATTAAATTATCTGCTACCTCACTAGTGATGAGAAATAATTAAGAAAGCTACACAATTGCTTGCAAATAAACCAGCACCAGATCAGCTGAAAGATGTTTGTCTCGGAATCTCTGGCATAGCAACATTCACTCCCTTAACTCTGATACCATTTGTTTGTAGGTAAACCGGATCTTCAACATTATCTTAATTAAGCTTTTAAAATTTAATTTCCTTTTTCAAAGGAGAGTATCTTGGGCACTACACAGCGAGTTTTCATTAACAATGCAGAAGCTTCAACAGAGCACTTTCAAGATGAACAGAAAACAACAAAAAGAACTCTATCAT
>NW_008690803.1:11558-31076 GCF_000695815.1 Acanthisitta chloris | reverse complement strand
GGAAAGAGGGGCACTGTGCAATACGAGTCTCTCAATAGTCACCCTAAACCACAAGAAATTTCCCAAAGGAACTCAGTCACTAAGTGATTCAGCTGTAAATTATGTTTTAAGGCTACATAATTTATTTAAATTAAACTTTTAGTTTGCTTGCAAATATTAAAGATTGCAAATACTTGTTCTTCTCATGGGTTTTTGACATTTTAAGATTTAACTGAAATTAGACCTCGTTGGCTTTTTTGACTTTGAAAACAATTGAAGAGAGTAGCAGATTATTTTCCTGTAATTAAGTAAAACAGAACAGCATTGTCAACAGTTGAAGCTCATTCAAAGAGATTCTAAGACCACTTTTGGCAGTTCAGTAATTATTCATATTAACTACAGATGCAATAGCCTTATTTGGCAGAAGAGAAAAAAGTATAATCTGCAATAAATCTTTGGTATCACTCAAGATTGTTTACAATCTTGTCCTCTCCCTCCCCAGCCCAGTCCATGTGATTTTGGATCTTTCACTTAAATGCAGAAGGCATAATATCCCATCACATCTGGGAGATAAACTGGCAGGATCAGAGCTATAAAATTTCACAGCTTACAAAATACCACACTGATATACTTTGAACAATTGCAGATAAGATGTGTGTATTGTGTTGGTGTTTTAATTTTTGCACTTAAGATATTATGCAGTCTTTTGCAGCTAACATGCTATCATAACCAAAGATGTAAGTGCAAAACAGTTGGTCCAGCAAATTTTTGGCAAGCTGATAACAAATATGCTACTAGTAATCTTCCAATCTTCTGATAATACAAGTGATGTTAAAATAGAGAAACAAAATAATTCAGGTCTGAGCAGTTTCAGTCAACAAGGTAAGCCTAACAACAAGAGAGACTGAAGAGTAGTAGTACATTCTACTTCATTAGGGTTTTCAAAATTTACTAGAGAAAATGTTTTAGCAGTCCTAACCACCTGGAGCATAAAAATACATACATATACATGTATCAAGTCAGAGCAAGCATCCTTTTCTTCTACAAGGTGAAAACTCAATAAATAAGGAAAACAACTAACACATAGTTCGCAATGTCATCTAAAACAAAAAGAAAAAGGTAATGACCTTAGCAGGCATCAATAACCTCATCCAGTGGTGTTGAACAAAGCTGTTTGGCTGTAATTTAGGGAAGATTAGTGTTCCATTAGATGCACTGAAGTTTAAATAACACTTCTTACAAATAGTCCACACTTCTTCCCTGCTTAATAGGAAGATTCCTGCAAAGTCCTGTTTTTATGCAGCCATATTTCTTTCTATGTGAACAGCAAGTAATATCATCTTGAATACTGGAGTAGCTTTGAGAAAGTTCTATCCTGTTTAGTAAGGACAATGAAACAATTCACAGAGTGTTTCTGCTGAAAATCTGTTCTGCAATAACTACCTTGGAAAGTAACAAAACTAGGTGGACACTGGAAGAATGTGACTAAGTATATTTGTTTGAATCATGTCTGGTAAATTTTGAAAAACCTGCTGAAAAAACATAAGTGTAAATGGAATATCAAAAAGCTACACTAGAAAACAAGGCTGAGATTCAATCAGTTCAGAACCTGCTGGCATAATTCTCTTTTATTTTAAATGTGATGAAAGGAAAACTTTTCCTCTATGGTCTGCAGCGAAGCTGCCCTGTAACACCAAGTCTAAGAATGAAGATATAAATTCTAAAACTGGCCAGTAATTAAGTGGAACTAGGAAGAAATCATTCAACACTTAGTAAAAAGTTCTCATGGCTTTATCACCTGATCCCATAAACCTCTTCCTTTACTGCATTTCTGATTCAACATTAAAGCACATTCTGTTTCAGCTTGATTTGTTTTCCCCACATTAGATTTAGTCAAGAACAGAATAACTTCTCTGATTGAATGAATGAACAAATGCTTATACTTGCTTTTACCTGTAATCACACTAAGAAAGCTCAGAGCATAAACACTGTTGCAGAAGATTAAATGGTGCAAGGACAGCAGAAGCAATGCTGTCCAACACCAAATCTTCACATGTCTACAGTTCAGGCAGATTATGTGGGAAATGTTATTACTGTACCTTTTGGTTCTACTTTAAGCGAATGAGTGAGGTCTCTCTGGTGTGATGATAGGTCCTGGTCAAAGAAAGAACAGATAACCTGTAAGACTGAGATTAAAAGCTCAGAGATCTGGAAGTAATTTGCCCTTCTGGCCGTGTAGCAAGACCTTACTTACCATTCAATAGTATTCCAGGACACTCAAGAATGAGAGACACAACTTGAGCTTTCTTGTAAACAGCCATACAAGGCATGTGGTTAGCATGCCTAACATCTTCAGTGAAGTCTGTTGCTTCCCTGCGGATTCTAAACTGCAATGGTAACATTTACTTTCCAGTGTAACACTCGCATGAGTGTTACCCAACCTGGTGTCACTCCTAAACTCATATACAGTAAAGTCACAGGTAGGGAAAAGTATCAAGATTACACCTCGCTGGGCACAGCAAGGCAAGCAAAAGAAAATATAAATCTGTAAATCCTTCCATATTCTAGTCTCTCATGTTTAGATTATAGATGCAAGTTTATGAAGTCCCCTCGTTCAAAGGTATGTCTTCAATTTTGCAGCTTTTAACTTTCAGTGTAATCTAATTCCACTTATATAATTTGCCAGAGCAAGGTAAATGTATGCTGATTATCTATCTTCACATGCCTATTTACAGAAGCAAAGACAAGACACAAGTTACAAAATAATTTCTTCCATAGCTGCCCACCTCCTCCTCCCAGCATCTACACACATGCAATTTACAGCCATTATTGTTTCCCACAAAAGTGATCTGATAAGACAAAATGTCCATGACCTTGGTGACTCACTGTTACTCAAACACAGGCTACTAAGATGAGTCTAGGTTGATATTAATTCTTTTAAAATAAATCATTGTAATTTGGCAGAAACCTTTAACAGCCACACAATTGCACAGGCATTGACTCTGTAGCTTACTTTTAACATTTCTTAGGCAAAGCAGCAAAATATAAACCCCTGCTGTTACACTGAAGAACAGTTAAGTATAGGCCAAGAACAAAGCAATTGTGCTTCCAAGGCTGTGAAAGGTCCCCTTGTGTGCACTGTATGCTACAGCCTGTCATCTCCTGGTGATATGAAAAACAGGCTGCACAGCAAAGAAAAACACACAAACCAGCTGTAATACACAGGTTTTTATGTAACAGATTGTGATATTCTATTCAAACTGGAATAGACCCTGACAATGAGAACACATAAACATCTGTTAATGTCCACACATGTTATTGGTAATTTAAAATGCTTCAAAATCTCGGAAAACTACACAATCCTAATGGCTGACTATCAAGTCAGATTTTATAATCTATATAATACAGGTCAAAGAGCTTAATTTTAACAGAGAAGAAGTTTCCATTCCAAACCATTTTTTATAATTGCAAATTAACACTTATAACAAACCCTTGTAATCTAGTGTATCAACACAAGGAAGACTTCAATATTTTACAATGTTGCCAGATTACTTGATTGCAATATACAAAACTGTTAGTAAATTTAGCCTTAAATCTTAAGTAGCAGCTGACTGTCTTCCCTAAGAGACTCCCTACATCCTTCTGACTTCTGTTTTCTCAACTCAAGATAAACTCAAGATTAATCCCTCATTCTTTTCCAGGTAACAAACCAGAAAACTATATTCCCCTCAAGTCCACAGTGACCGGCTGAAGGATTTCTTACCAACATAAATTCTACCCAGATGTATGTATTTAAGTGCATGGTAAGATCATTAACCTTATTATGCCATCCTGTCTTATTTTCAAGATTCCTGCTAATCTGTTGCTAATAGACGCAGGTGCCAAATTTTTTTCCTGCAAAGGCTCTTCCTTATAATGGAAATAACTTGTGGTGCTGTCATTTATTACTCATGTTTCTAAGGTGTGTCTTATGATAGCATATGGAAGACATTACAAATATTTCATACCTCCATGGAGGGAAGTGCCAGTTGTCTGCTTGTCCCCATCTGTGGAGCTGGCTCACTTGAGAGCCTTGCTGGTTAGGCAATATCTTGTGACACAATAGAGGATCCTGAATTTTGAGCTACAGGTCCCATGGCCTCCTGCAGAGGAAATTCTTTTTCCTCCACACTAACTAGCCAGTGCTATTTGTAAACACAGAACTTATACCCAGTGTTAAAAGCCTTAGTGTACAGCCCTGACTGGAGGGAGCTGATAGCAACAGTGATGAAACACAGTTGCAATAAGAACTAGTCTCCAGCTGAGTGAAAAATGCCAATTCATTTATCCAGCATTATGCTACAGGGAGGCCAATGAGGATATTGACCTTGAATGATATGGCTTTGAGTGCCAGCAGAGAACCGCTCAAGTGAAGCACCCAGGGAGCCTGCTCTCCCTGCAGGCAGTGCAAATCAGTATCTTGCAGAGTCCCACTATTCAAGGCTGCTTTCCTTTGTTATAAGACAAAGTTTCCAAAACTTCTGCTCTATATAAGGTGTTGTACAATGGCTCTCACCAGAGCCTATCACTCTCTCATCTCAGAGCACAATCCAATACTAATTGATAAAGACTGGACACTTCACCTGGCCTCCTGATTCACTATAACCAACCTTAATTAATTTGTTATATTCACATCCTTGATAGTTTTGTTACAAACAGACAATGGTCTCTGGATACATTCTTCTCAGTCTCAAGCCTTGCCACACATGTCTATTAGCTACTTTTTTGCATTACTAATGACTCTAAACACCTTGAGGAGAATCTTGATTAGCATGTTAATTAGAAAATTCCTATCCTGCACCTTAGGTGACAGTTTACTCCCAAACACCAACAATAAAAAGGTGTTCAGATTGAACCATCAACTTGAATTATAAAGATAGACACACTGGAAATGCTGTCAAACAAATCAGTCTCCTCTCTATTCCTAGTCCCTTTCCCCAGGTTGCATAGTGCAAGCCCTCAAAAAGCAAATGTTTGCACAAAACTAGCCAGGCACTGACTTCCCAATCAACCTCCAGGGACTCTGTTGGACTTCCTCTTCCTTTTATTTCTTTACAGGTGCAGGACTGGGAGATATAGAGAACAAGACTAGTCCTGTGCTCTGAGCACCTCCTTGCTAGCTGAGACCTGACCCAGTCTGCCACTCATAGAAGGCTATGGGAATATTTCCAATGAGTTTTGCAGGCTTTGAGTAATGCCCAATAGATCAGATAAAGAAACAAGCACAATCTGCTCCTCTGCATGCAAGTGTCAGCTATATAAAGCCTGTGTCATCCACCCTTCTCCATGTCTTATCACACCACCCCAGTGATATATCTGACAGTGAAAGTTATCAGGAACAAATTGGTACACAGCACTGACCTCCCAACATTGCTGTAAATGAGCAAGGTGATCAGATATTACCTCTTACACACAAATATTTCTCTCTTCTATTTTCCCCTTATTCTTCCAAAGCAAACACAGAGCTGAAAATTAATCCAGGCACATACTGGTTTAAGTACTGTTTATATAGCCTTTATTATTTCTCTCATTGCTGTTGTGCAGCTAAGGTTCATTCAGTACAGATCCACTACAAAGGCAACAGTGATGAAACACAGTTACAGTAAGAATCAGTATCCAGCTGAGTGAAAAATGCTGATATTTTATTCTACATTGGTTAGTGAGTAGGGGAAAATGCCCATCATTGGTCTCAGTTGAATTATTTTTCTTTTCAATAAGGCTTTTTTAATATGAATGAATCCTCAAAGTGCCCCAGTTCTCTCACATAATTTCCTACTGAGCAGTGCTTTAATCTGGTATTAGTTTCAGTATTTTCAACAGGGTTACAGAAAGTACAAGGACTTTTGCAAATAACTGCTCACTAAGATTAGGCAAAATCTGAGAGATAATAGTCCAGGTATCTACCCTAACCCATGAAGGAAGGTTTTTACCCTGGGTACAATGCTATATTTGCCAATGGTGCATCACTATTTAATTAAAATAGGGCTAGAAGTTGTTTATATAACAGATGGGTAACTAAAAAGAGAAACAGTAGCCATTCTGCCATTTCTACTCCAAGGAGAGTAAGGTGGTAAGCCTGCAAACATTGCCAAAATCAGAGCTTGTATTCCAGTGCTCCAGGGCATTACTCACCACCACTTTGCAAGAGGAAATTCATCTCATTTATCCTAAGCCACCTGAGTATAAAATCTTCTGCAAACCAGCAACCTTTCTTTATCTCCATCCCCCTCTACAGGAGACAGGCTGGTGGCCAGCTTTGACTAGACACTGTTTAGAAGGCTAACGTTAAGCAAGAACCTATCTGGTTTTAGCAGACAAGGGATACAATCAATAAAACCTGAGGTCTTCTCTCATGGATCTGAACCATAATTTTCACTGCTTGCCTTTTGATCTGTCTTTCTTTCACTAATCTCTGCGCGGATTATGTCAACTTCAACACAAAATTAATTGTGTCAACTCTAACTCATTATTTTATGGGACAGAAGCATCCAGGCCTAGAAATCTCTTGCAGTAAAATGCTGCCACAAAAGAGTATTCTTTGCTGGTGTTTAGCTCAGTCCATAATTTATTCTAGTGGCAATAAGTTATTTGACACAAAGACAGTGTACACAACCAGAAGCAGAAGATTTGTGTCCAGGCAAGTGAGGTTATTAAAAAGCAAGAAAAGAAATGCAAATTTTCAGTCTGAACATTTGAGATGGGGAGTGGGGAAGCTACTGGTTTTGTCACAAATTTAAGTCCCCATGTAAGAAAAAGCATTGGGTAAGAACACTCACAAAATTTAGACTCTCTTGTTTATGTTTCCTGTGGTTGGAGAAGACTGAAAAGAGACAGGCTTATTGATAAGTCTGGAGCCTCGATGGAAGAATAAAAAGCATCAATAAGAAAGGCACAATAAGGCAACAAAGGTGGGAAAGACAGAGAGGGAGTGTTAAGTGTACTAATATTTCACACTAGCCAATATGGAATATTGGAATACGGAATATGAAGCAGTGGAAAACTAAGATCCATAATAGCTGCTTTACCAAAAGTGAGCTATTAAGAAAAGTAAGGGTGAAAAGAGGGAAAAGTTGGTGCCGAAATTTACAGCAAAGTTCCCACCCTCACAGAAAGTTGTTACCACACATCAAAAGAAGATCATTCAAATAAATCATTTAAGAAATTCTTGTCCCACTGTTAATAACATGTAGGTGTGGTATCCATTACATAGAAGTAATAAGGTACTTATCTTGAGCGATGCAAAGTTTATGGAAAATTTGGAAGTCTGGGAGAAGAAGAAACTCCCAAAGAAAAATGCAACAGACAGATTCCTATTAGATTAAGAGAAAGAGAAAGGAAACTGAATTATAAATATGTTTACGTGAGTTATTTTTCCCTTTGAAAGTAGTGTTTAATTACTTTTTTAAGAGTGAAAAATGTATTATGTATAATTTATTTATGAAACAGAAAATACTACTGTGCAGGTCTATGTAATAAATACCTGTGTGCTGTTTATTTTAGAATAATGACAAATATAGGCAATATGTGAAACAGAGCTGTTCTGCATATTAAGGTATTTACATTTACTGTTTGCCTGTAGACATTTCTAAAGTAGGGGGAAAAAAAAACCCAGTAAAAATACAAAACATCAATATAATTGAGTTTTTACCAGAAAGGTATTTACATACTGCTTCTGAGGCCTACCCCCTATAAAAAACACAGCACTTTAATGCAGATGCAGAAGAAAAGTATGTTTTGTAGAGGTAAAAAGTGGAAAATGAATGCAACATTCCTACATATTCATGGAAATGTAGCTCCAGGGGATATAGAAATACATAGAATATAGACATTGGACCTGTATACTGTAATAAATTTGAAATAAAAATAGCATAAGTTGAAGTCCTAATTAATTTTAGACTGCATCTGGAAGAACTCAAGTGTAGCAGTAATATAAGTTTCAACACTGAGGATTCTTTCAGTACTCATTCAAAGTATTTCACAAAAATTCATTTTTTGTTCCTCTGCAGCTCCTCAGATTTTCCTTATTTTTCCTCGGGGGAAAGAATAAAACAAACAACAACAAAAGAGCAGACACTGCCTCCTCTATCATCAAAACCTGAGAAGCCTGCATGATAAAATGAGAAATATGGTTTTGCCCTTAAGAGTTTGTTAGTGTTTTCTTGATCTCAGATCTGGAATGTGGATAATGGAAGGGTACTTTATTCAGTTTACTAATTACTTGCTTTTGATAAGCTTGATGAGCACCTACAAGAAAAATGGCTTTTTTTGAAGACAAGGAAAAAGGCTGGAACCAATATTTCACCCAGGCTATTTGTTCATTTGTATGTCACAACTCTGAACAAAGTGGGGTTTTTTTCAAGTTGTTCTTCACATGCTCTTTGTAAGAGCAGCCTATTAGTGTCAAACTGTAATAGCATCAAATCAGGTGATGTGAGCATTCAGGCCCTTAAGCCAAGTATTTTTGCATTGTGGCAAAAACGCATGCGTAGAATGAATCATGCAGTCCCAATGCATGTTGGTAGCCATGGCTATATCTCTTCTGTTGTACTGCTTTACTAAGGAGAGAAAGGCAAGATAAAATCCTTGATATGTATGACCCAGAATCACAGAACATTTAGGTGATTACACCTCTGCCAATGAGATGAAGGCTCTTAATGTGTTTGAGAATGTAAAACAACACAAGGGAGGAGACTGGCTGAATATTGGTTTGATTTCCCAGAGAACATACAGCATATATTGGTTTCAAAAGCTACTTGGGTCTAATATAGAACCCACTGAAACAGGTAGAAAGTCTCCTACTGGCTTCAATAGGCTTTGGTAAAGGATAGAGCTGCCTCCAGCCTGATTTCCTATTGAGAGTATAGTGGATTATCCAGTAGTTTAGGATTCCTGAAGATTTCATCTTGTTTCCGTATTAGATTTACATAGAAACATGTGGATGAGAACACTTCCATCATCCCCTCAGGGTGGGGATTATTGTTCCTTACATTTTAAGAATGTTAAAAACAGTCTCCTTTCACCTACCATGTTAATAAATATCCATGTTCCACAAATTCCATACTTAAAAGAGACAAGTGAAAGAATTTTGGTAACACTTTACATAGGGAGTAATGGAGATCTGCAGCATGTTTAGATTCAGTATCCTCATTTACTTTTAATTAGTAGAGGGAGAAGGAAACATCCTGATTTCTTGACAGCATTAGATAATAAATAAGGACTGTCATAACAAGAATGTATCAAATTATATTTTAATTTATAGCCAGTAACTTGCAGTTATTTGAATATCCTGCTAATTAGTATAGTATATATTATCAAATAACTGTCTTTCAGAATGAGCAGGACTGTGTTATTGTGATGGCATATCTCACTAAAAATGTGGCTAAAAAATGCAGACTTACTTAAAAGTTTAGGAAGGTGCCTGTTTTAACTGAACAGTGCCCAGTGCATAGACAGCCTTGCTGAAATTCTGTAATAAAATATATTCCTTAAGTATCACTGTAGCAAATAGGGGTCCTATAAGAAAATATTGGTAATGACCTTGACTTTGTTCAATGTAATGTTCCTTGACTTTCTTTCTTAAAGAAAATTTAAGAATTATGTTTTATGTTAGTGCAGCCCAGCTACAGAAACCTACTGAAGTTCTCTTCCTTGGTGGCATATGTTCTTTGTTCTGTTTCTACAATTACCACACCTCTAGTATACACTTGAACACACTAGAGACAAGAATATAGAACATAAAATATTTAACACTAAACCTTCAAGGTGAGTACACACACATGGATATACATAAATCCCCTACTTCTTATTAAAAACCTGTACCTACATTGTTATTTCAGACAGAGCACTCCACAGAAGCACCTTTCCTTACATCTTAGCAATGCTACAGGGACCATAAACAAAAAAAACCAACGTACAAAACAAATAAACATTAAAGTTACCTTCCAATTTCAACCTTATCCAGAGCAGATAGAGCAAAAATCATACATGTGGGGGTCTCTTGCCTGGCATTGAGAGACAGCACAATATTCCAACAAGTTTCAGATGGCACCTGTCTCTCAGGATATTGTAAGCTACTAACGCAAATTAAGAAGCTTCCAACTAGGCATAGTCTATGTTAAGGCTGACAGAAAAGCAGCTGCCCATTCAGAGCCAACAATGGTGGGTTTGAGACCCTGGTATTTGCTCTGTCCAGCAGATACTGAATAAACAGCTATTGATTGCAGAACATATTTATGCCAGTGTTCTTCCCAGCTGGAATGCAACTCAGTGAATTTCATTTTGCACAGAACACAATAAGTTTTAATAGACTAGAGAGAAAGATACAGCAAGAAAATGTAATTTACTTACAGTTCTCCTCCTTCTGTCCTTGTTTAAAGAAACATTCTGCTGGAAAAGTTCTACAGTGTGCAGATATTTCATCAGGCTCATGATGGAATCCTTCAGTCTCACCAAAATAGGGTAAAATGAAACTGTTCTGCTACAATACCTACCAAAAATAGAGGACTTTGAAATGTCTTATTTTATATTTCATTCCTTAATTTTCCTTCCAGTCTGGCTCTATCCCATTTGAAATTTGACATGTATATTTAAACTCAAGTCAGAATAGGAGAAGTTGTTGCTTAATATCTTTCGAGAAGGGACGCAAACACCATTATTTTGTGACATACCTTGAGGGGTTTTTGTTTGGGTGGGTTTTCTTCAGCTTTTTCCACTAGCATTTTCCCATTCATTTGAACAAGAAACACCCACAAGCTACCACAATGTGAACACTCATCAAAGATCATGGAACACCAAGTATTCAAATGTTCCTTTGCTCTTTATTGCCCTGCCTTTTATTAGAATGCATGTTTTATCCTATTACAAACCATAAATCTCCTTGTATTTCAGGGTTTTCAAACTTCTCTCACTATAACCAAAGCCATGCTATGCTTGCTTTATCAGGAAAACAGACTCTTCCCCTCAGCCAGAGTTCAAATCCCCTATCTCCAGCTGTCACTCAAACAGTTGCACTCTGTAACTCATGACTCAAGCCAAGTCACTCAAGCAATCTGGGGGGCAGAACATCCTTGCTGCTGCTCTCTTGACCCCTGTAAAGCCAGCAGCAGTGTTTCTCAGCACAACAGATTAACCTGCTATTCATGCTCCTTTCTGCCTCTGGCTGCATCTGACTTCTCGTCTCCACTATGAAATAAGTAAATCTGTTGTCACTGCAAAAACATGTCAGTCAGCTCCTAGATTTCACCCTCTCCTCCCACACAAAGCAAGGTGGCTTGCACCTGGATTCATTTTTACCTAAATTACTGAAATGAAAGGGACAAGCTTGGATATCCAACTTCATTCCCACTTAGGCATTCATTGCAATAAGTTCAGCTCCCAAATCAATGACCTTGGTGTTTCTGGGGTATGAAAAGAAGTTAACACAGTCCCTGTGACAATCCTCCTACACTGTGGAGTATGGATGCATCTGGGTACTAAATTGGGATGCTCTTCTCAAGTTATCAGCAATATTGTAATGAAAATACCAATAAATTTGTTTTCTAAGTTACAGCTGCCTTAAAGAGCAGGGAAGTGGTGGTAGAGAAAAAGCTAATTAAGCAAGTATTGGAGGCATCTTTTACTGCCTCCTATATTAATGCTTCATTAAGGAACTGGAACTGCACTTAGATGGGAGTGATAACAGCATGCACATGTTCAATAGATCATAAATTATAATCTAAAGTGCAGGACAACACAAAACACAGGTTTAAATTATAATCAGTCTTAAACATAATATAAAATTTGTACTTTATTTTGAAATATAAATACCAAGGAGGCAAAATCTATATTTACTTCATTAAAACAACCTATAGACTTAAATGGAGAGTTTTTTTCTTCAGACTGTCCAGAGGTAGGTCAAATGGAGTAAGACATGTGTGAATAACAGTTTTGCTTCCTTATGATTTTCACACACAGAATCTGGCAGGATGACTATACACACACTTGACACGTTACCAATGCTTTTCATTTTCTTCTGTAACAAATCTTTGACAAACAGCAGTCAAAGTGTAGTGTTTTCATGAAAAGCGACTTGGTTATCATGGTACCATGATGAGTTTCCAAAACAATAAAGCTTGAGTAAAGATAGGGTTGGGCTGTACAAGCTCAAGAGATCTACCTTACGGAACTGTTCTCCTTCAAAGATAGGGTTGGGCTGTACAAGCTCAAAAGATCTACCCTACGGAACTGTTCTCCTTCTCATTTGTCAGCTGTAGAGACTTGTGTGCCATTTGTTCACAGTCCACTAAGCATTTATTTTTTCATGGCAAGGTGATTGCGCTGAATATAGAGGCTGACATCGCTGGGTAAGACAGACTACATAGCTCTCTGGTAGATGGACAGCTTTAACTTGTCAGCAAATTCTGTGCTTTCTTACACAAGGAGTGAGAAAAGTACTTTCAGGCCTGAAACACACTTGATGTGAAGCCCCAAGCATATTCAGATAAATTAAAAAATGGCTCTCATGTTTTGCAGAGACATGCAGACCAACCCCAGCCTGCATGTAAATATTTCTTGTAAACCCTTGACCAAAACTGAAACCACAGATGTAATTTACATTTAAAATTCTCGATACTGAATATTTCTTTTTTGCTAATTCTTTTCCATGAAAAAGAGCATATATCTATCAATTATTACATAAATAATTTTTATAGATTCTGAATGTCAATAAATTTATATAAGACACCAAAAGACCACAAAATAAAAAAATCTGTGTGTTCCATAGAGAGCAGATAACGAAGGCTGTAAAATTTAAAGCTTTGAAGCCCTGGCATTTTTCACGTTCATTAAAAATTATATAGACATGTGTCTGCTATACCCCAAACCAAGGCAACATAACATACTCTTCTAGGTGCAAGAACAGCATTCAAAATAAAAGACTAGCACAAGACAAGCATCTGAAATATCTTAGAACAAAAATGAAAAGTCTGATAAATGCTCTGTTAATACAGATCAATACAAAGCATCCCTGCCATTTTGTTCTCATGGAGTTTCCATTTTCTTCTTCATAGAAGCAAAAGGTGTCCCATGCATAATCACAACAGTAAATTTTATTACATTTGGTAAATGCGTGTGAATGTTAGGAACTCTGCAGCAAATAAGGGGAAATATTTAAATGAACGATAAGTTTCTACTCGTGAACACATCCTAATTTCAGGGATACTTATTGCAGGAAGGGAGGCTGCCAAATCCAGAACCTCTGTAATCAGTGTTTGGCACCTTCTACAGTGCAAGGATGAGCTCTGTCTGCAGAGACAGCTGTCATTCAGTCCTTCCTGTGTTCCAGAGGAGGGGATGTCATCAGGACAGATCTACTCATCGATATGTTTCAGACTTGAGGATGTGGCCTGGAAGCTTCTACTAAATGCAAATGTAAAGCTCATAAGCTTGGATCACAGTAACACGGATAAATAAAAATGCAAGAAAAAAAAAGGTCTTTTCTCCTTTGATTATAAGACACATGTTCAATTTTCACCTTTTACACTCTTGATGTCTCAGCTAACCACCAAGATAACCATCATTATACAACATTGCACACACTGATGAAATTTGTCAGTGTAAAGGCTCTTGGTTCCACCCAGTCAGGCTGGTTGCACTTTTGACAGAATAGCCTGAGCAGATCATGGTGTTCATGCTGTGCCAGTGATGAGGCTATGTGCTCCTCAACACAGCAATTCTTCATGATATGTACTTTCCATTATTTAATATGGTAGGCAGTACTTCTACTGGGGGTTTTATCCAAATTATAGCTGGGCAAAAAGAACTGGACTCATGTATTGAGAACATTTATGTTCCTGTTTCACTGTGCTACCCAGGGCAAGGTACAAATGGCAAAATTGGGCATGTGTATTCACACATGGAGAAGCAGGATTGAAACGCCTTTCAGACACTAGTAGGGGGAGTTTTTACATACACATCATAGACATTGATGGGTAGAGAGCCTACAATTCAGTCTTTCCTAATGATAAGAAAATTGGTGCTACTGAATTCATTTTATATGAAGAGAACATGAATATGAAAACAGCATGTTCAAGATGGCTTTCCTATGCCTGTAATATTGAGGGCATTTGAGAACATGAATAAGAAAACGTTTTCTGAATTAGTAATATCCACTCCCTCTGGCATTAGATGACAGAGAAACAGGTTCTTAAAACTTACTGGCTGTGAATGATTCCCTTAAATCCCGGTGGAGCCAAAAGTAACAAAAATCAAATCACTTTCCAGCCAGTGTGTTGCTTGAGGAACTGAAACCAGCTGGAATGCAGCAAGGACAGGAAGGCTAGCAGCCTCATCCCTCCAAGCCCTGCTCTCCTACAGACAGGGAGATGGATATCACTTTTGTTCTGCTCTCTGTGAAACCAAATTAGTGCTCTCCAGAGCTGAACTTGTGAGAAAAGGGAAGGCTACTCACTAGATGACATACAGGAGTTGAATCACTTGCTAATGCCAGGTGAGGTGGAAGCTCAGACTAAGAAAGCTCTGAATCTCTGCTCTAATATTTATTAGAACATAAATTAAACAAACTTCCAATACAGCAAAAGCTCTGGCCTGACAGCTCAGAGAGAAAACAATAAAACCAGGTCCTTCTGTACATGTTCTCACTGGGCAAACCATCTCTGGGCCTGCTCTTAGATCAAGCAGCTTTCAGTGCCATTTCTGGAGACAACAGATTTATGTGGCATTACAGGTTCTCAATAGAGTCTCTTTCCTTCCTACCCTCAGGGCCCTGGCAACATGTTTGCTACTGGCTCTCTCAGCAGTATCCTATCTTGCCCTTCTGCTCAGGGTTCATGCTGAGTGAATCTCTCTCACACACAGTGTGTTAATGCACCAGAATATTTCCCGTGTGGAATGCATGGTTATGGGAGACATCATGCTGAAGACACAGTCTGAACCAGAGTGCTGGGTAAACCCAGGTGGGGCACACAGACAATCCTTTCTCTGTTTTCTGCTGCCTTTAAACCAAACCAATAAACACATGAACAAACACAAGGAACCTTCGTGCTAGAAACAAACAAAATGAATGATGTCTGTCAGAGCCACTTACATCAGTATAAATGGCCACTCAGGACCTTGAGATTTTTGGTGCTCTGTATTCTTGTCTAGACTCTTCTCTTGCCTGCACAGTACATTTAATTGGCACACGATTGCATGCCAGGGCCATGCTAACAATCCACAAGAATGTGGCAAAGACATTAGAGTTCAGTTTTAATACAACAGGCAGCAACTTTTATGCATTAGACAATCTACAGCTAATGTTGCCTAGGTAAAGGTTCATTCCTCATAGATCTGTGGCACAGTTCTGTTGCAGGCATCCTCCTGGATAGTCACATATGTTCAGAGCAGTGCATGACTTAGTACAGAGTTACACAAGGACCAGGGAGGTCTTTAACACTGGGCAATAACATTACCCAGTTGTCTCTTATCACGATTGTGAAATTCATCTGTAAAGACAGAGGCCCCTGTGGTTGTGGGAATCATGCCACACAGATGCTGTTTCAATCCTTTTGTGGGTCTATAATGTGCCTTTGTTCCTCTACATGCTCCAGAAGAGAAATGAACAGCTGGTGATTGTCTCCAAGTTTGTATCTAGCTTTTATTTAAAAACTTCAGAGTGCCTCCAACCTTCCCAGCAGACTGAAGCATAGAATGAAAAGCCTTACTTACAATACACATTCCTCCTTTGCTTCTGTACCTGGCATTCTGAGTGCAGGTTGCTGGATTCCCTTTCTCCAACTGTACTCCCCAGTGTCCTTGTTTTCTTGCTAGATGCACTTAGAAAGCATCCAAGTGGACCACTAACAGATGGCCTGCTGTGACTTCAGACACCTGTTGAGCCAGGTGTTACCATATTGAAGCTATTACAGATAATTCAATCCATGCTATGATGCTTTTTGAGATGCTAATGATCACTCTGATTTAAAGTACAGCAGCATGAATTTTTTAAAAGCCATATGCTATCACTGTTATCTAGATAAGGCAAACTATTCAAATTGGTTGGTCTAAATAGGCATAACCTCAAAGGAAACCAAGAGAATAGGGTGATTTGCATTAGTATGAGGCATGGTCTGAAGTAGATCTTTTACACTGCAATTTATTCCTGATGAATTGAAAATTATTAACCTGTGGAAGTGGCTGCTCATATGTCCTGAGGTTTCATTTGACTACAAGAGAGAGCCCCCAGCTGTTAGACAACTCTTTATAAAACCTGCTCTGAGCAGTTTGTAACACTAGATACACTGGAAGGCTTCACAACACATTACACAGACATATGACAGATCACTGCCACTTCTGAGAGACCTGGGAAATATCAGCTTTATTCACTGTACCTTGGATGATAATGCAAACCTTCCAGGAAAGGAACACTAGCTTTTCCCAATGTGTAAATTGTGACTAGCCCTCACATACAATGTCATTACAAGCCTCTAATAAGCAAATTCCAACATTTAGAACATTGCCTGTGATAAAAGAGTTCTGAGGAAGACATTTTGCTGCTTTTTCCTTCAGTCCTGGCCTATCCATTGTCCTGGAAATTTCTGGAATTTGCCATCCCCAAAATTCTGCAAGGTCACAGGGAAACAAAAAGTTTATCCATGTTGAGTTTAGACCTTAGCAAGTACACCTGGTGCTCCACAATCAAACATGACTGAGAAGGAAATAAGACATTCTTTGCCATTCATACACAGGAAAGTTTGTTAGAAATCTCAATGTATGCCACAAGGTCTGACAGTCTCATAGGATTTACATGAGAAGCTGTCTGAGGAACACAGTGATGTGTTGCACTGCATAGTGTTGCATGGTTTTCAGTTCCCTGAACAAACTGCCCAGCATTTAGATTCCCAGCACCATTTGGGAAAGAATTTGGAAGCCAACAGAGATGCCTGGGGCCAGCAGCATCTACAGCAGGTGGTTTTATCTAGCAGCCAGTGCTTCTAACAATACCACACTTGCACTACAGCATTCAATGGCTCTGTGTCAATGTATCAAACTGCGTCATTACAAGGCAATTACTGATCTAGCTGAGAAAACAAGGTGTTTCAATTGATGCTTAGTAGCCCCTGTCCTCAACGTTACTAAATGTGGAAAAAATTGACTCTTATGTCACAGTGTGAAAGGCCAAACTGGAAACAAAAAAGCAAGCCTTTAAATGCATGATGAAAAGAAGAATTTATGAAAGTTTTCAAACAAACCTTTCAGATTCCAGAGGGTCAATGGGATCCACATCTTCTTGTTTTGCTTTAGCTGTGGGATTTTTGTTCATCGGTCATGCCCCCCTCCCACATGTGCAGAATGTGATGGAGCAGCTTTTGCCCAGCAAGGACCCATTCAGTCAGCACTGGTCTGTCAGCCATAGCCCTATTACCAGGGAAGTCACATTGTCACTACTGCCAGAAAGCATGACTGACAGGAGCAGGACCCACACCAACTCTACCACTTCGCTCTACTGTGACACAAGCTGAAAACCTCTGTTCTCCTACTTCTCACCCTGTTCCCACTTGCTTTCAGTTGAACCTTCTCTTTAACTGCATATTTGGCTCTGGCACATTCTTTCACTTCCCATGCTTTGACAGGCAGAGAATACACTGAATCTGCAGCATTTAACAACTTCTCCCACCCATGTCCCATTCATCCCTGTTATGAGAACCCTGTTCAGACTCTTTAGGCCAGCCTTTCACCCATTTAACGATAGTGAAATCACATCAACCAAGCACAGTCTGCACTGAAAATTTGACCCTTTAAAATTAATAATTTGGTAAGAGAAAGGCAATCTTACAGAAAAATATTCCCAATTGTTATTTTTTGCTATAGCTGTGTTATGTTAGCTTGTTGAAATGTAATCGCTAAAGGGTTATAAGAGCCTAGAAACAGACCTAACATCTGTCTTTTTTTAGTATCTCAATTATCACCACAGTAATTTAATGGCACCGTGCTAGAGAATCACCATTGACATGCTAATGAATGGCACCATGTTCACTTACACTAGCTCTATTTTTAAGAGGTTATAGGTTGAAGATAGACATTTTATGCTTCAGATATCACTAAGGCAAGCTGTATCACATTTATCCCTTTTGGCTTTTACAACTGAATTTGCATGTCTTAAAAATGTTCACTGAACAGTGAACTGCAAATGGGTTAAATTGTGGTCAAATACAATTATGTACTTGCTTCTTCAGACCAAGATAAGTAACATAAATCCTTTCAACCCATTTATTACTTAATTTGTCTGTCACCATTTACTGTTGAAATTCTCTTCAGTTTGCTATGTGTTGTTGTTGTTGGTTTTTTCCCCACAAATAGATATGCCCTTTACTATTAGCTTTTTAATTGAACAGCTTTGTTTAATTATAAGTGTATTCTTCTTAATTTGCTGAACCAAGTTTACCTACCAATATTTCTTTCCTTTATTCCACAGAAACTCTGTTGCTAACTAGAAAGTCCCAAATCTTTTGCATCTAAGTGATCACAGCAATTTCCATAATAAGAGATGCAATGATGCACACTGAGCTATTTATCTGCAAACTTTTCAGCATATTGTATATGAATTTCTACAGACAAGTAATAAGGGATTGACTTCATAAACACAATGGAACAGCTTTCTGAGATCATCTAAGTGCTAGTGTTATCATCAAAATCGATTTTGCATGGAAAGCTGCATCCCAACAATGATGTGAATGGATTTCTCACTTCAGCAAATTTAGCACAAGACTGGAGAATAACCCTATAATATTTAATATTAACATAAATTTAAGAACCTCTTAAAATTAATTTATTCTGTCATCATGCACGTTTCCAACAGTCCTACTGCACAGCTCAGTTCTGCCATGAGCAAACAGGGAGGCCACGCTGCAAACAGTTTAGCCACAGGGATTGACTGTGATGTGTCAGAACCTCTCTCAGCTCTCCAGGCTTTTAGTCCTACTCAGGCTGTGAGATACTCAGAACACGATGCTTTAAGTTGTATAACAAAAAATGACGTTTTCCAGGTGTACTGTTGTCAGCACAATCATCACAGAGTGTTTCCTCTCCCAGGACACCTGTGCCCGGCCCCAGTTCCTCACAGATGGACTCTCTGGGGTTCCCGGGGCCGTGCCAGGCTCCTTGTGCCCTCTGGTGCTGCTGCTCCCCCATCCGCACCCCCCAAAACCTCAGCGTGTCTCTCTCATCAACCCCATTCTGGGTTAAAACACAGTATCGATCCCAAAAGCCTCTAATTCCATGCACAGTTTTCAGTTTTTCTGCCATGTGACATTTACTTCGTTTCTCTTGGGATTGTTCCCTCCGCGGGAATGGAGAAGGAGAGAATCCGAACTTGGGCTTTACTGCACGGGCAAGTCTAAGGGGTCTGGAACAGATAGCCACATGCTGCTCCTAATTCCTCTGCCTCCCGTCATCTCTCACAGGAAAATATGACAATATGTGGCTCTATTCTTTTCCTGCCTGAAATATTTCTCTGGCCTAGTGCCA
>NW_008690803.1:969-11538 GCF_000695815.1 Acanthisitta chloris | reverse complement strand
GGCTGCTGCCTTTTAGGAGAGCTGCCACTAATTAGCTTTGCAATCACAGTGAGGGAAGCAATGAAGGTGAAGGGAAAAAGTGGTCATTCCATGAAAAAAATGTCAGCATTCTGTTAACTCTTTCTTATCTGCAACAGCAGGAGCTTATAAATTGTCTCGCAGTTACAATTTCCATTTATCAAGCAGATTAAATTCCATCAGGCAGCTTGCAACATCTATTTCAGTGGAAATCCTGTGGATGTTTAGTTTATCTCTCCATTTGCAGAAGAGTCTGTACTCTGTCTGCTCTTTGTCAATCTGACAAACGTGTCCAAGAGCAGATCACAAGGGAATTGTGACAGACACTTCCTCTCCTCTCACCAACTGCTTTTTGTTAGTCAAAGGACATAATTTACAGAATAAATTACACCTGAAAAATTAAGCAAAAGCTGCCTAGATCAGCTTAGGGTACAGTCTAGTGAGTATTTTTTCCTTAGTATCATGTTGATTGCTTGAAGGTGAGTTAGTAACACTCAGTGGCTGTAACCATGGCTTAAATTTGCTCTTTATTAAGCCACTGCAACTGTGAAGAGCTTGATATCAATCATTAGAGAGATTGCAGCCATCCTTACACAATTTAAACCTGAAGGGCAATGCATGGTCCTTAAAAGAAAAACTAATTATCACAGAAGGAGTCCAATCTATCTGTAGGTATCTGTAACTGGAGACTTTGAGAGATAGGACAGAGACTAGCAATGAATTAAACTGTGATTCATGTAATGTTGATCTAAAAAATGATGGATGACACAGCTGACTGCAACTTCTTTAAGGGTCTTCCCACTCATATTTTGCAGGGTTATATTATATCAGTACTCATAAATATTCATTATATTCTTCTTCACAGTGGTCTGGTCAAAGGTCCTCATACTGATTAATTGATGTCAACATGCAGTTCTAACTAGGAAAGGGACTTTTGACCTCTAGGTGACTGATTGGGATTTTACATAGGTCAAGATGAATTGAAAAGCAACATGAACATTTCAAATTTCAAGGAATAATTTCATGAGCTAGAAGAAGTAAATCACTGAACAGTACTTGGTTAAAAGAAGTTCAAGACCTCCTCTCGATCCAAACAATGTGGCATACACACACCTAGTTAGGATATTTCTAAGCAAGCTTGTAGCCAAAATTCAGCTAATATTTTTTCCAGTGATGGGGTTTTTTTTCAAATTTATCTGTAGTTTTGTGAAGCAACACAACAAATGGAAGATAGAAGCAGAATTATCCCCAAGACTGATTGTCATTTCATAGAAGGTAAATGACAGCAGATACCTTTCTGCAGGATCTCTGTCAAGCATGGGCTATTTTAGCTGAGCACTATAACTAAGTTTTTCACTGAAAGCAAGAGGGAGAGAGAGAGAGAGAGAAAGAGAGAGAGGGAGGGAGGAAGGAAGGAAGGAAGGAAGGAAGGAAGGAAGGAAGGAAGGAAGGAAGGAAGGAAGGAAGGAAGGAAGGAAGGAAGGAAGGAAGGAAGGAAGGAAGGAAGGAAGGAAGGAAGGAAGGAAGGAAGGAAGGAAGGAAGGAAGGAAGGAAGGAAGGAAGGAAGGAAGGAAGGAAGGAAAGGTAAAAAAATTGACAAGCTCCCATAGCAGTCTCAACAGCACTGTTATTAAAATAGTGCATTATAGATGGTCACAAATAGAACTGATACATGTAGTTGAGCCATACAACATATAACAAACAAGGTCAGGAAAATAATCATACTTTCAAAGAGAAATTAATGTTCAAAGTATGCAATTCTAAGAGACAAAAGTATGCCTTATTGGATTACAGATAATTTTAAATCTTTCTAACTATACATTTCTAGGATAAATTTTATATTTCATCTTCTCTGTCAAAAATGTTAATTCTCACATACAACCCCACACAGCTATAAACTTCCTTTTTAATTTTGTAGCAAGCCCCTAATATCTCTAGGTC
The DNA here is from genome assembly GCF_000695815.1 of Acanthisitta chloris. NCBI lineage: Eukaryota > Metazoa > Chordata > Aves > Passeriformes > Acanthisittidae > Acanthisitta > Acanthisitta chloris. The sequence goes on along the minus strand of NW_008690803.1, from coordinate 9,579 downwards.
AGAAACCCTGGATGGCCTGTATTTAAAGTAGTTGCTTCGTGAACTTGTGTCTTATAACCAAGGACCACCAAAACATTCTCCCAGAATGGTTATCATAGTATTGGTTTTGAGAAAAGAAACCTGAACAAAACAAACCCAACAAACCAAAAAGAAAACAGCAACAAAATATCTATCTTTATCAGTGGCACAAAGGAATGTAATTTTGAGCTCTCTGGATACATTAGGTATTTAAAAGAGAGATAAATTATTTAAATATTACATTAAGACGCATTAATTAAAGTTTCAAATACCATATATTTTATACAGGCTTAGTTCTGAATATTTCTCTTCAGGGGAATTGTACCAGTGTACCCCAAAGACCTTTGCCTGCTGTCTCCCACACTTTGTGAGATGACAAACACTTACCATTCCTTTCAATGTGGGGGTAAGTGCATATAGGTTTAAAAAGAGAGATTTAAAATTGTGCATTTCCATATGCAACACACACACACATTCTATTTCTCATCTTAAATTCTAGCAAAACCTGTCAGAATTTTTAACTTTCATGGCATGGACAGAGCTCATTATCATTTGCATAATCAGGTCCACTAAAAAAGATCTCCTGCACATAAGCAGGTTCAGTTCCCACTAGCTCCAGTAGGAACTGAGCACTCATATTAAAAGTTTCTCAATTCATCTGAGCGTTGAAGTCCTGACAATCACATCCGTGATCAGAACTTTGCATTCAACTTGGCATTTCCTTATTTTGAGAGAATATATAATGCTTGCAGTAATGTGCATTAGCAGGATTCATTCTGCAGCTTCTTGCCCATTGAGGAAGGATGTAGCATAAATTGTGTGTTTTGACTCTGTATGACTCCAGACTGCACATATTTATGTTCTATAGTTAAATGAAAGTCCAAATCAAACTCAAAAATATATTCTTCCAAAAGGAAGAAGTACTACAGTGTGACAACAACAAGAAGAGCAAGACTAGCCCAGCCACAGCCTTGGAGAGAAGAGTGTATGCTTAGGAGGATTTTCATTTTCCTCTGCCACAGAGTGTGTTAGCAGTGCCCTCTGCTTCCCAGGACCAACACTCAGACACCACAACCTGTTGCTGAGCAAAACCCTCTCCAGTTCTTGCAGTTAAGACTTGTATAAGCACGTAATACAAAACAAACACATATTTCTTATTGCTGCTTCCCTGCCGTGTTGAAATGAATTTTGATACTTATAGGGGAATTTAGACTGTGTGAAAAGCAGAATGCAAAGAGAGGTAATGAAGAGCACTACAAAGGAAAAACAATTATACACAATAAACACTCTCATGTTTTGAGCACAAGTTTCAGGAACTTGAAAAGATTAGATTAAATTCAGTTCATTTAGTCCAATAACTTAGGCAGAGTCAAATTTAATCATAAGAATAGGTATGTAATTTTCTGCACTTGCTTTGTGTAATGTTGAATACATTTAAAGATCAGCAAGTTGCAAGTTTAAACACTTCAATTAAAACAAATCTGCTATAACACCACCTCAAAAAGAAGTGAGAATAGTCTTTAGTGTGCTTTTGGATAGATTTGACTCATGAGGAAATCTCCCAGACTACCTTGAAGAAGACTATAGTGAGTGTCTATTTGTCCAGGGAGTTTTGAAAGAGAAAGTAAAGCCTGAAGAATATCAATATTTATTTCTGAGAAACACAATTTTATTTGACAGTGATGTTAGTCACAAAGAAAGAACAAACCAAACAAACAAGCCAACCTACTTCAGTGGTTAATTTTCTTTTCCCCTCTGCTGCAAGTGCTCTATTAATGAAGTTCTCCCTAAGCTTTTCAAAGAAGTGAGCTTTGAAAAAAGAAAGCACAGAAATGGCAATGTATCAGGAAGGATTTTCCTAAACAAGATAGTGGGAAATATGCAAAATAATTCCAGCACATGCAAGTTCAGGCACAGTTACAGTCCTACAGAAGAGCCTACATTGTTCTAATCAGATGATGTTTCTCTGGCAGTCCATCTGGTGGAACACTATTTTTAGGTCCCTTGGGGTAATTCCACCACATGTCCTTTTCTGCCAGACAGTTTATTAATTTTTCCTCAATGTGTTTATTGCATTAGCTGCATGGTAGCCCTTACTGGTAGATTTGTGAATGTCACCATGTCCTTGATTCAATAAAGGCCTCTCTACATTATAACCATACCACGAATCCAATCATTCTGCTTCACCATGGAAGTCACCAGTTATTCCACGTAAGACTAGAACTATAGGCCTTTGCTTCTATATTTGACAGTTTCACTGTCCACAAGAGAAGTCTGCAACAGCCAAACTCCTGGCAGTGTGACCACAATAATTCATTCTTCTTGTGAAAAGGAGAATTCATTTTCCTTGAGAAAAATGTCCACAGTAACTTCTTAGAGATAAACCAGCAGTCTCTTTTTCTGTCCTTTCATTTGATGGCTATCTGTGTTCACGAGCTATTTGATGCATATATATTCTCTGTTTAAGAAGGACAACTTCAGAAAACCATGCAGATTTTCAAACAGACATAAATTAACAAAAAATATCTCATGACTACAGCATTCAATGATACAAATCCCAGAAACAAGTAAGTGTGGCTCAGACTTTCCACCATGTATATTTGTTGAAAATATCATAGGAATCGGTGGAGTAAAACAGGATTTAACGTATCCCAGTGATGTCTCCTAGAGCAGTCTAAGGGGCATTGTTCTGTGATAACGGGTTTAGTTCATACCAATCCAACTAGTGATATGAAGGATATTGTCCTATCAGTTCTGTTTCATTACACCTATCTTTTCGCCCACATACAGTAATATAGTGCAGTGATACATGACCATCAGCTGTCACTAGCAGGCTTCAGCCGTGCTGTCAGATCATGTTAAACTGGGTGCAGAATAAGGAAAGTGTGCAGGCTCGGGTCACATGAACGATGCACCATGTCTCTATCAAGGGCTCATTTGTTTCTTGAAAACTTCTATAAAATACAAGATTTTTGTGATATAATCCATTAAATCAAAAAGTTTGAACATAAAGTGATTATAAGAACATAGTTCTTATAATAGATGATGCAAATGGGAATACTAGCAGATAATACTTACAGATCAGAATAAAATGGGTTTATCTTGCACCAGGCAGTGGTGGAAAGAGGCAAACTTTCCTTGGGTTATGCTTAACTCATTCTGCAGCATGAATACTTGTTTGGCTTAGCCTTGGAAGTCTAATACTGCAGCCAGCTGTATTTCAAATGAAACAATCTCATATTTTGTGAAGACAGGTTTATTCTGAATTAAAAGTTTGGAATATTCTTTACATAAAAGCATTGCTTTCCCCTTCAAAATTAAATACCATGACTTTGAGAAGATCTATGAAACCGTGCAAGTTCTATTAATTTCTGCTTTAATTTGTATTTACAAATTTTGTAATTTGAAAATTGCAGTAAAAGAGCAGAAATGTAAAATTTCTCTTGTCTTTATAAATGGATTGTTTCAGTAGAAATCAGAATACTATCAGAAGCACATTTAAAGGGGCTGCATGTTTGAAGACATACAGATAGCAAGGCAGAAGACAGGTTATTTTCACACTCAACCCTGATCCAGGTATGTTTTGAAAATAACAAAATATACTAAGAATTCATCTTGGACCTGCTGGTATGTTTGCAGAAACACACACACAATTGTAAGCATATACATTATTGCCAGATCTGAAAAAGAAACAGCGACCCTAACTGACCGAAAGATGTCCAGCATTTTTCAACCATATTCCATGTTAATTTTTACATTTATTTGCACCCCATTTATACCCTTAGGTCATCATAAACAACTCTCTTATTATAATAATTCATCTCTACATAGATCTGGCATCTCAGACATGTTATAGATAAACAGAAGGCTACTTCATGTGTTTGCATGGGTTTGCAAGATTATGCAGAACCTTCTTTTTTCTTTTTTTTTCCCTTCCCTTTGGAAAGGGAGGGCAGAGAGATGGAGGGAGTAAGTTCCCAGTGCATCATGTTTAGAAAAAGAACCTTCCAAATGTAAACTAAATAGTGCTGATCCATTACTGTCTTCCTCAGTTTGCCAAGAGTCAAGCAATGCAGATGAATGGGTGCAGACAATCCGATGTTGGCTTTGCCAGCACTCAGTCTGGTGGATCGTGATCCAGCTTCAGTTTGGAAATTGCACAGCCACATCAGTGTGGCTCTCTGCCCACTGAATTTAGCATGGATTATTAATTCTGTCACAGACTGTACAGCTATGCACAGCAACTGGTGGGCTCCCAAATCAATGTTAGCAAGCAGCACAAATACATGGCTGTGTGTAACCACCTCTGTAGTCACACCTGAAGCACAACTGAGAGTGGCAGGACTAGGTCACATCACAGGGTAATTTAGTTCAGTCCCCTGAGTCCAATGGTGGCTCTCTGAGATTGCAAGGAAGGAGGACAAGAATGGGGCAAGCACATGGAATCATAGACTCATGGAATCCTTAAGGGTGGAAAAGACCTTCATGATCAAGTCCATCCTTTGAACACTCATGCCCTTTAAACCATACTGCAAAGTGCCATGTCTACTCAGTTTTTGAACACTTCCAGGGACAGTGATTCCACCACTACCCTGGGCAGCCTGTTCAATGCTTAAAAACCTTTTCAGTGATGAAATTTCCTTTGTAAGTTCTCACACCTGCAAGGACATGAACCCTTCTTTAACACCTACTAATCCACCCACTAGTGACATTTCAAAAGACTGATTTATTGTTGTTCAGGTGGGATGCAGCAGTAGATACAAACTGGTGTCACTGAGGAACACTGAATGTTCTTAAGTAGCTGCAAATGCATTAAGGTACTACATGTACTAAAATCCAGTGCCATTCTTTTTTCTCTGACAAAGCAATGAAGCTTGAAATAGTTACACCTAAGCTATACTTCCTGATCGGATATTGGCTTCAGACTTTTGCATGCACTACTTCATCTGTGGGGAGGAAAAGATCTCTGTGGTGTATTCTGGTATCCTGGTCTTCATTAAGACAATATGCACTCCTTCTAAAGGGCAGAACATGTCTGAGGAATTCAAAGAATTTAATCACTCATCTCTGAAAAAGAGTTTCTTTCTAAGTTTCATCTCTAATTAAACTAGATCATTCCACCTTATAGAGACAAAAATAAAAATCTTTAAGATGTGACCATAATGAAAACAAAATGACCAGTGTTAAATTGATACTATGTTGAAGTTAAAAAAAATTACAATTTTAGATGGTAGTCATCAGAATTAAGAAACCCACAGCACCCAGCAAAAAACTACTAACCCCCCCCCCCCCATACAACAAAAACATAAAACACCAAACAAATCCAGCACTGCTGGAAATTAAGAAAAACAGTCTGTAGCTCAAACTGTATAAAGCAGCATGAGTTTGTCATATTCCAATATATAACAAGCCTAACCTCTTATGTAGCTAAATGATTTTCTAAGCTCTTCAAAACGAATAGTTGGCATATGAAAACTAAGACATATGGGGGACATGATCTCTTGTCTCAGTTCACCACAAATGTTGGAGGCAGATCTTTGAACTGTATCCAAGTTTGTCCCATCATCCAATTCAGTGTTCTGTCCACAAAGGTCCACTATGCCCTGTCCATTACAAATATGGCATTAGTTTCCTGGAAATTCATCAATGTGCTTGTCCAGTAAAAGACATGTTTCACAAAACCTAGATATCACACACAGAGCAGCTCCCTTTAACTTCCACATTACTGCAACTGGGAGACACTGGTTCAGCTCCACATGAACCCATTGTAGCATTGCTTAAATAGAGTAGAGATTGCTTTGTGAACAACAGCAAGATCAGCCTCCTGTAGCTCTCTAATTAGTGTTAATTTCTACATACTAATTGGGTGAATGCCAGTAAAGAATTAGTAAACCTATTGTGGTAGAAAGTCAGTAAACCAATTCAGAAGAAAACTCTCTCTCTGTCTTTTTAAGATCAGTTAAAATTTGTTGCTAGACTTTTTGTTTTACTCAGTGAATAGTAAAGTGGTAAATGATATTTTAATTTGGATTCACAGAGGGCTTTATTCTATGAAATACTCTAAGTTGCTGCTGCAGTTGTGGTGCCTTTTACAGGGTCTAGGCACTGGTGATTGGACATACATCAGTCTCATCTCAGCTGCTGTCCAGGGGCAGCTGGCTCTAGCCACTGTTTCATCCCTGTAGTATGGCTCATAACAGGTAACTGGAGAAAATCACTGCATGGCTTTTAAGGATACTGAATATCCACAAATCTAAATTAAATCATGTCAGTTACAAGAGGCTGGGGAAGTACAACAGCTGTAGACTAAATTCAGATGAGTAGAGTAAAAACTGTCAAGGCCAGCCCTGCTGAGAAGGACTTGTGGGTGCTGGTGGATGAGAGTCTGGATATGAATTGGAAATGTGTGCTTGTAGGCCAGAAAGCCAATCATGTCCTGGGCTGCATCCAAAGCAGCATGGCCATCAGGCAAAGGAGGTGATTCTGCCCCTCTACTCTACTCTGGTGAGATCCCACCTGCAGCACTGCATCCATCTCTAGGGTACTGAGCAGAGGAAGGACAAGGACCTGTTGGAGCAAGTCCAGAGGAGGGCACGAAGTCAATTAGAGGGATGGAACACCTTTCCTATGATGAAAGACTGAGAGAATTGGGATTGTTCAGCCTGCAGAAAAGAAGGCTTCAGGGTGATATAATTGCAGCCTTCCAGTACCTGAAAGGAGCCTACAAGAAAGATAGAGAGAAATTATTTACAAGAGCCTGAAGTGACAGGACAAGGAGAAATGGTTTTAAACTGTCAGAGGGAAGGTTTAGATTAGATATCAGGAAGAAATTCTTTCCTGTGAGATTGGTGAGGCACTGGAACGGGTTTTCCAGAGAAGCTGTCTGCCCCATGCACAGAAGTGTTCAAGGTCAGGTTGGATGGGGCTTAGAGCAATCTGGTCTAGTGGAATGTGTCCCTGTCCACAGCAGAGGGATTAGAACTAGATAATCTTTAAGGTCTCTTCCAACCCAAGTCATTCTATCATTCTATAGTTCTATTTAGTACTCCTTCCATATGGGTTAGATTTCAAGTTTAATCTGATTTGTGTGCACTGGAACAGAAATAAGGATCTCATGCAGATGTACACACCAGCAGGTTACATCAGTATCTAACACTTCCGGGTGCCTTTTTCCAAATAATGGAGCTGATATACATCCAATCAATGCCTCTGCTTTTTCCTGTCTTCATGCAAACCCACAGAGTGCTCCTAGGGAAAGGAAAGAGCATATGAGAAAGTGGTGATTTTACTCATCTGTCATTGTCAATGACTTGGCAGAGGTAGAGTCATGGTGTCTGTCCATTCATTCCCCCATTCCTGCACTATTCCCCTATGCCTCTGTGCCATGGCTTAATCTCAAGAAAGCAAATTCAGAGATATTCCTGGTTCCATTACACAGATGTACAGTAATAGAAGTCCTCTAGGAGAGGTAACAGCTGTTCTTGCTCCCCCTCTTCACAACAGTGGCTTTCAGATAGCCTCAATAACCAGTGTTCTTTATTCTTGCTCATGTTGAAGCTCACACTGCACAAACATTAGTTGTTTTGATGGGAACTGACATAACCATTCAAGTCAAACTACAACAGCAAATCTTTCAGTGCTTCTGGGTTCAGCAATTGGTAAGCATAAATCTAGAGCTTTGGTGCCAATCTCTTTTAGTCATCTGTTCTGTAAGGGCAGACTCAAATTTATGGAGACATTCAAAGTACATGTTGAAAAAAATAAGCAAGCAAAAGCATGACCTCACCATTTCCTAAACATCCACAAGTAATTTCTCCCTTTTGATTTTTGGTCTAAGAAAAAACTGTTGTCTATGTCTGCTTCTCTGTTGGTTGCTTTCTTGCTTTGGTTGTCTTTATCAAATATCAAAAATGAAAATAAATTCAATATGCTTATCTTGTTGACATTTAGTCTATGTCAGAGAAAGTCTTATGTGATAGTGAGCTAACCAACCCTATAGACACTGTCTACATCTATCTGCAGGCTTAGCAGAAATAGTCTGAAGTAACAGAGACAACCAGCAGTCACAGTAGCACTGGACAGCTACTCCACAGCAGATGCTTCATTCAAAACATCTTTTACAGTTTATATTTTCTGCTTCTATTTGTGTCCAGGAAATGCTTTCCCTCCAAGTATCTGGCATTTGTCCTTTTGTGCAATCTGTGAGTATCAATTTCCATGGCTGGCTGGCTGGCAGCATTTCTTCCAGCGTGCTTTTGTGAAGGTTTGGACCCAATATGGGGTCACATGCATTCCCCGTTACAAGCAACCTCTTTTTACTCAGCTATACCTGCTATGCGCAATTTGTTTGAAGCAGTTCTTGGCTAAAGGTTTATTCCCAATTTCATATACTTCTGATCCTGTGTGTAATGCATCTTCTATGCACTTATCTATCTTTTCTGCTTTTGATCATAAAAGCTCAATGTTAAAAATAAATAGAACAAAAAAAAAAAGGCTTTGACTCTTCATACACAAAATCATGTGAAGCACCAAGTGGTAAAATGATCCTGTTTAGTTGCATCAATCCTGGTGAAAAGTCAAAAAAGGAAGCTC
>NW_008690803.1:0-925 GCF_000695815.1 Acanthisitta chloris | reverse complement strand
CTTTCCCCAACTCTTTTTCACCTACCCTATAGCCATGAAAGCTATTAGAATATTCAAAGTACAGTACAAAATACACTTTCGGCTGAAAGTTTGCTTAAGAGAGTCCAGGCTCTGAGGCTGGGTACTTGAGGTACTTTCTGCACATCCAATAGAGGAATAGTTGCCTTCTTTTGCACCACGGGGAGTGTCCCAGCTCTTACTTTTGTTTTGGTACCTTCAGAAGCTAGATGTGATCTCACAGTGTCACTATGGCACTTAAATCCTGAGACTTCAAAGCTATTTCATTTTCTAAAAGACTTGAAGATATCTGCTCTGCTCAGATTCTGTTCATTGAAAAAAAAATGTCTCTTTCAACATGGATCTTTAAAAAATAAAAAATCCCCAAACACACAAACACAAATGTTCTGTTCAATTAATTAGAAAAGAGAAATGTAGCTTTGTCAAATAATCCACATTTTCTTGCTTCCGGGAATCCTGTTAAATGGAAGTTGTTTTACTGATGTGATTTGTGGTGATGGAACAGATTTCAGCAATGTGAAATGGCTGTCATGTGGCAAGTATAATCTCAGTTCTAGAAAAGAAAAGGCTCCCTGTTTCCTAAGCTATCTATTCAACACCTTTTTATTACTTGGCCTTCACTTTGTAATAAGACTAGAAGCAATCTTGCCCTGTTCCTTAAATAATAATCAAAAATTCCCTTATTCTTTTATAAAATGTCATGAACTTTTCACTTTAATTTTCAAAATCACCCCAGAGCACCAAATGACAGTTACAACTAAATTAAACCCATGCATACATTGAAATGACAGATCTGCATTTCTTTCTTTACAGGCTGAACAACCACATTGTGTGTTTATGAGGGAGTAGGGGAGAGAGACAGAGAGAAAGTGCATGGATATGTATATATATATATATGTGTATATAT
>NW_008690802.1:274977-288207 GCF_000695815.1 Acanthisitta chloris | reverse complement strand
GTGCGGGTCCCTGGGCGGCCGCGGGGGCACCGCGTGTGTTTGTGTCGGTGTGTGGGTCCTGCCCCGCGCGTGTTTGTGTGTGCTGGGGCTGGGGCTGCTGGGTCAGCCCCCGGGCGTGCCGGGAGGACCGAGGGACGCAGGTGCAGCGCTCGGGGCGCCTCAGGAAAGGGCCTAGGAGGTGAGATGGGGCTGGCCGGGGCAACACCGGGACCTGAGTGCCTCTGGTGCTTAGACCTTAAAACTGTGCCTGGCCCGAATCTCGGCTGTGTGAGATGTTAGACTGTGCTGAGCCCTGCTCTGTGTTTCTGCTCTAGCAGGCAGTGACTCGCCGTGGCAGGGACACCTTTCACCAGCCCAGGTTGCTCCGAGCCCCATCCAGCCTGATGCTGAACGCCTCCAGGGATGGGGCAGCTACAGCTTCTCTGGGCAACCTGTGCCCGTGTCTCTATGCTGGGCCCAGGTCTGCTGTCTGTGTCCTGTGTGGTGCCCTCGAGGTTTCAGTAGATTTCTGCACACTAGAACTGTGCTAATTGCAGCTTGAACAAACCTCGGGGAGCAAATTATATCCCAGGGCATCTGGGAGACAAGAAACTTTCCCTTGTTGGAAATGCAGGAGCTGTATATTCATGCTTTTTTGAGGAGAAGGGATTTGGTAGCTTTCCCAGCCTATGTAAGGGGTGTGTGCTCTGTTTTCTTCCAGCTCTGAGAGCAAATGATGGTTGGCAAAGCTGTTTGCACTTGTGGTCTCTTTCTGTGAGCGCTCGGTGTTTATTCTTTCCCTGCAGGTACCCAGCCAAGAGTGTGTGGTGGCCTCTGCATAAAGCAGCTCTTGAGTTTGTGCTGGAGTTTGTATAGGTTGTTCCTTTGCTGTAGGAAAGGTGAGTAGGATTGTTTCCATGTGTTGCTCTAAGGCTTTCTAGCTTAAATACTTCCATAAGTGGATTGATGTTTAAACAGCCCTGTGACTGCCAGTCCTTTCTGAATTTGTTTGAGAATGATGGTTCTGCCTAATGTTTTATGTAACTGACCTGGAGTTTGTGGTCCCCAGGTGACATTAGGTCTTTGTGTAAGTATTTTTTTTACATTCATTAAGTGGTTTTAATTATTTTCAGCCAAAAGTACCGACTCAACTTGTGGTAACAGGTGCACCTTCTCTATTGTTGGGTCTTAATTTGGTTTTGTAAATGTTGTAGTCTGTTTCTGTGGATAATGCAACCAGTCTGGACAGTGAGGTGTCTGCAGAGATGGAACTCTCTGTGGGGCTGGTTTTTGTGCAGTAGTTCATGCTGTGACCACATTGCAATATTTTTAAACCCTATCTGCAGGATATTGGAGAAAGCACTTCCATCTCTAGCAAGTGATCTGTCTGATACTCCTTTTTCTTACAAACCTGGGATCTGAAAGGGTGTAGTGTTTAGTGTAGTATCTGATGTGATATGACACCTGAATCTTAGCAAAAGTTGATTTCTTTGCTTCATGTGCAACAGCTTATTGTGAGTGGAAACAGTGGAGCATGCAGAGGGTTTTGTCTGAGATGCTGCTTGTCATGCACAGTATTTGTGCCTCCTTTGCATGAAATCACAGAAGACTTTGTATTTATCAACTGTTTGATGTGTGTCAGACAATACCTCCTGGTACTCTGAAAATCTCAGTCCTCAAAGGCTTTTTAATCCTGTGCTGTACCATTAGGCAGAACTTCGAGCTGGGGAAGTTTTGCATAGTGTCCTTGCGTGATGTAGACTCTCTTATGTGAGATTAAAGAACTAAGATGCTGTTACAGTGAAGATCAAATTACTGAGTCTGTTAATGAATTCAGCTTTTCTAGACACTTGTTGAAAGTCTAGTGAAAATGAATGCTGATATTATGCTGGGTAATTCCCAAAACCCGGAGTGCCTGGGCCTATCCCATCCTGCTGGCCTAACTCAGGGTCACAGTGGGTCTGAATTTGAGACACTTGGGAGTGTGATTGAGCAGCTCCAAGTGAATTGAGATGATGTGAGCTCATGTTAGTATGTCCTCTATGGAAATCTAGTCCAAGGTTGGGTGTGCAGAAATTGAACCTCAGTCTCCCACTGTCCATGGTTTTGAGAGCACTTAATATTCATCTGAGTATAGAACAGTTGTATTTTAGAATTGTTTCCCCTGCTCTGCCTATTTCTCCTTAGCCTGTGTCTTGGCTCAGAGAGATCAGGTGGGGCTTTCAGAGTTGCAGTGCTGTGTTACATGGACCTTTCAGGCATCACATCACCTGCTAGAAGATCTCTGACCACATTGCAAACCCATGGGTGAGTGGTCACAGTCTGTCTCCCATTGAAGATGGTCCAGAGGTGGTGTTGCTTAGTCAACAGGAGTGGAGAAAGGTGTGGGTTGATTTGGTGAATGTGTAGCTGTCTAATGAGGACAGTAAACAGACCTTTTGAGCCCACTGCAACAGTAAAAGGAGGAATTCCGGTGCCTGGGACTCTGGTACTGTAATTCACAGACAGAAGGGGAAAGGTATACTTGAAAGTCAGGAAGGGGATGGAATAATCTGAGGTCACTTCTGGATTCAGTGAAATGAGGACCTGCTGGTTGTACACTGCATCCCAGAGTGTCTGTGTTGTCACACTTGAGTGTGGAGAAATGATGGAGGAGGTGGCCTGGGGAAAAAATCAAGCAGAGACTGGCATAATGAGCAGGACAGGATGGGGATATGAGGAAACAAATTATGCAGAGCATGATTGTGGTGACATCTCTTTTGAGAAAAGCTGATAAGGTTCTGTGTGTTGTCAGTTCCAATTCTGTGGTCTTACTCTCCAGTTCCTCTGGCTGAGGGCCACAGCTGCTGTCTGTGCCTGCATTCCCTTGGAGCCAGTGTGGGTATGGGCAGCCCTTACGTGCTTGAGTTCCATGTGTCACCTCTGAGTTCACCAGTGAGAGGGAGATCTGCTTCCCTGAGAGTTTCTGGTACCCAGTGAGGCTCTGTTGAAGTGCCTGAGGGAGACCTGTAGGCTGGAACAGCTTGTACAAATCTGCTCCTAATCAATTGGTTGAGTGGGCTAGTTGCAACAAGCTGGGTGGAGCATGGTGCTTTTTTCCTCCCACAAGAAGGTGGGAGGAATTCAAAACCAGGAGACCTCAAATGTAAAAACGTTCTCATCGGACACTTGTTTCTTTGGTTATTTTGATTCTGACAGTTATTTACTTTTTGCTGCCATAATATTATTTGGTAATGCATTATCTGTGGGGTGTTTGATGTATCTCTCATGTCTTTGTCCAGATGTATCATTATTAGATGCCAGACCATTCCCATCTGTGCTAAGCTGCAATCAAAATGGCTAAGTATAGGCTTGTTATCTTGAGACATGGGGAAGGAGCCTGGAACAAGGAGAATCGTTTCTGCAGCTGGGTGGACCAGAAGCTGAGCAGTGATGGGATAAAGGAAGCTCAGAACTGTGGCAAACACCTCAAAGCTCTGGGTTTTGAGTTTGACCTCGTCTTCACCTCTGTGCTGAGCCGCTCCATCCAGACTGCCTGGCTTATCCTGGAGGAGATGGGCCAAGAGTGGGTGCCCATTCAGAGCTCCTGGCGACTGAATGAGCGTCACTATGGTGCACTGATCGGTCTCAACAGAGCAGAAATGGCTCTGAATCATGGGGAGGAGCAAGTGAAAATATGGAGGAGAAGCTATGATGTTACCCCACCTCCCATATCTGAATCTCACCCTTACTACGAAGAGATATACAACGATCGCCGATACAAATGCAGTGATGTGTCTCAGGATAATCTCCCAAAGGCTGAAAGTCTAAAAGATGTGCTTGATAGACTCCTTCCCTATTGGAATGAAAAGATCGTGCCAGAACTGAAAAGTGGCAAAATGATTCTTATCTCTGCTCATGGTAACAGCAGCAGAGCATTACTGAAGCATGTGGAAGGTAAGGGGCTTTGTTTTAGCCTTCTCTTAGGGCTTATATCCTCTTAGAGCTTTATATCTTATTCTGTGGTGTATATGACTTATCTGGGCAAGGTAATAGTTAGTGTCCATGGTCTCCAAGGGAAAGTAAAAAGTTGGCCTGTTGGAACAGGAGTCAAACTGGGGGATGTGAAGGGGGGGGCATTAGTTTGGTTAATGTAGTTAAGAAAAAGGCCAGATGCTTTCATATTGTCTCTCACTGCTCGTTTCGAACTGCTGTATTTGAACTGACTTTGTGGTTGGTCTAGATAGTTCAAGCCTGAAGAGTTTTTGTCTATTTTGGGATTTATTCAGATGCTTTGCCAGGTTTGAAATCATCATGTTCATTAAACAAGCATTGCTGTAACACAGCACAATAAAAGTGCTTGACTTGGGCTGTGGAAGATGTTCTTGGCTGTTACTGTGGTGGGTCACTTTTGAGGCTTCATTCCTGGTAATTTTTTGTTTAAAGTTCTGTGACAGGGAGTTCTGTAGAGAGCAGAGACTTGCCGAAGTTATGCAAATCTGTATTATATCCCAGTAGATAAGATGCATACCGTAAATGGCTAAGTTGGTAGCTTAGCATGAGGCTGCTTATTTGTCACAGAATTACTTGCATTTGGGGATAGCTTTTGAGTCCATCCAATCCAGCCCCCCTGAAACAAGCAGGGATGCCTTCAGGCTGCTCAGAGTCCCAGCCGACCTGGCCTTGGATGTTTCCAGGGATAAGACATCTGCTACTTTTCTGGGCAGCATGTTGCAGTGCTTGGACAGCCTCATAAATTTTTCCTATCTATTCTGAAACTTCTTTGAGTTTAAAACCATTATATCCCTTGTCCTATTGCAACAAGCTCTGTAAAGTCTGTCCCCATCTTTCTTATAGTCCCTCTAAACCTTCTCTTCTCCAAGCTGAACAACCCCAACTCTCAGCCTTTCTTCCTATGTGAGGTGCTCCATCCCTCTGTTTTTGTGGCCCTCCTCTGGTCCTGTTCCAACAGGTCCATGTCTTTCCTGTGCTGAGGATCCCAGAGCTGGACTTGGAAAGGGCTTACTTGGGACTTGATGTAAAGACAAATCACATCCTTTTCATTGCTCGATTCTTCCCCCCTTCCTCTTTAATCTCATGGCTACTAGGTCTGGAAGATGGAGTATGTTAATGTATTTGTGGGTAGAGTAGAATTTAGTGGTATGTATGACTGCAGCCTACTGCAGCTACAGTTGTGAGTGTGCACAGACTGGATTGTGTCTGCTCAATTGTGTCCATCTACAGCTCTGTCTGCTGAGTACCTTTTGCATTTGGCCGTGGTGGAACAGTCAGGACAGCTGACACTTTAGTGGGAGTCAGAAGCTCAGGAAATAAGCATATGCAAGTGGCTTCTGGAACTATAGAGGCTGTGAATTCTGGGGTGTAGATCACTTCTTGGATGAAGGAAGAAGGCTGGTTGAGTCAGTTCCCACTGATGTAGTCAGGGTGGTTGTCTATGCTGTGTGAAATAAAGCGTTGCAAAGAAAACAGTGGAAGGGGGTCCAAACTTCTGGTGTCTCCCCCAGCCCCCAAGATCTGAACCAATTCCATGAGGCCATGCTGGCCAAGCTCCTTGGGGATGAAATGCTGCAGGCTGAGCAGAGCTTCAGCAGAGACCCTGGGCCACCTTTTGTGCAGGCAGGCACCAAGGCTGGAGCTGCCACCACCAGAGACTGAGGAGGGTTACTTTGAAGTTGGTATGGCTGCATTCCTTGCTGCATTGAGATCAGAGAAATGGTGCTGCAGAACTCTTCCTCGGGTCCATTGTTGACTCTGTGTAACTCTTCCAGGACTGCCCACACTCAGCCAAAGTATAATAAAGCTATTCTTTGTCTTACAGTATACCTTGTCCCTCCCAGTGTATGCTCACGTAGGGAAATGTGAGGAATCCTTGGCAGAGGGTCTGGTTCTGTTGACCCAGGACTGTGCATCAGCTACCCCAACTACCACAGAGGAGCAATTGCCAGATGCCTGCTGGCTCTCCTGCCCTTTATGTACTGGAGATTGGATTGCTGAAGAACTGGCCTGAAGGGTAGCATGAACAGAGCTTTCAGACCCCTGTTTTTGCAGCCTGCTTGCTTGTTCAGAGCTCCAGCCTATGTTCAGTTGGATCTAAGAAGTTCCTTGTCTGCACTGCTGACTGTCTCTCCCTTAATCTCCTGAAAGGTTGTGAGTTGCTCTGGAGCCTTGCTGGAGTTGGACCTGATTCAACAGTGCTCAGAGCTTGCCAGTCTGCTGTATTTATCACACCCACTGTGAGGTGGGCTTTGTTTTTGTGGATTTATTTTTTTGATGAGCTTAGTATGTCCTGCACTTGAGTGGAATTTTCTAGGCCCCTCTAGCTTAGTTGGAGCCATATTTTGTCATTTTGAAACCGGTGCTCCAAATGCCTCAGGCAGCAATCCTACATGACTGCTTGGATGTTTTAGCCATAGTGATAACCTAATCTTGGAAGATGTAGCTCAGAAATTCAAATGGCAGTAAATAAGAATCTTTTCGTTCAGTTTGATCTGATGAGAAAATTCTATTTGTTTCAGTGTGAGTTTTAGGTTTTTTTTCTGAAAGACCTCAGAGAAGTTACTGTTTCAAGAAGGCTTTTTTTAAACAGGCCTGCAGTTCTCCAGATCTGAATGTTTTCCTTGTTCTAAGGAACTGGTTAAGAGCTAGAAATGTAGTTCTGGTTTTCACTTGCACGCAATCATCAGAGCAGCATAGTATCATGCTAACAAGGCTTTGATTGTGGGTTTGGATCTTATTTTCTCAGTGCTCACAGTGGACCTCATTAAGGTGTATCAAACGTCTGTAGGATTTGTCATGTTAAATAAGCATCCTAGATGCACAGGATTTATTTACAGGTGATTTTCTCCGTTACTTGAAGGAGAGGAAATTTAGGCTAGATATTAGGAAGAAGTTTTTCCTGTGAGGGTTGTGAGACACTGTCCCAGGTTGCCCAGGGAGGCTGTGGCTGCCCCAACCCTGGCAGTGTTCACAGCCAGGTTGGCTAAAGCCTTGAGCAACCTGCTCTGGTGGGAGGTGTCCCTGCCCAGGGCAGGAGTTGGGGCTGGGTGAGCTCTAAGGTCCATTGCACCCCTTAAAATTCTATGATTCTGTGATAGTAGTTTTTATCTAGTAACTGGTGTTTCAGATTGAGACCCTCTTAGCAGTGTCCCATTGAGGGGACATCATTAGTGTCATACTTGTGACTACCTTGCCCTGTTTCTGTTGAAGTACTGTTTGGAGACCAAGTCCAGAGGACTGATTTACCAGGTGACTGTCAGAAGGATCGATGGGCTGTCTCAACTTCTTTTTCTCCCAGCCATTTAACCCTGAGGACTGGTGTCAAGTACCTCAAGACAGGGTCTTACAGAAGGCCTGATTCTAAAATTTCCAACCTGTTGAAAAGTTGTCATCTCTTGATATGGTGTGTTGGTCACAGAGCCTTGTCATGCTCAGGGTTAAAAATGGAGGAGAGGAGTTGCCTGGTCTCCTAAAGATGCAAATATTATGCTCACTAGGCTTGTCTGGTTGTCACAGAGCTGGGACAGATCCCTGGAACTGGACTTGCAGGCAGAAGGTGGTGACACTTAGGCTGTTGCTGGTCTTGCCAGCTGGTGAGCAGGAAGAGCAGTGCCCTTGGGATTTCACTTCCTTGCATTCCTCTGAGTGTGGTACTTGTGCAGATACAGTATTTGGTAGTTTACTTGCTGGAGCTGCATGTTGTGAGTTCTGGAGTGGCTTGTGTGTTCAGGGCTACCTAATAAGATTCTTGCAGTGATTCTGCTGCTTGACTTTGTTAAGGAAATACTACTTATGTGACTGTGGTGTCTGAGTTCAACTACAGGAAACAGCTTGAGATCTAACAGCTTTGTGCTGTTGAAATGAGATGGTTTTGTTCTCCCTGTCATTCATCACAGTCTTTGTGCTTCTGCTGCTTGTTGTGAGCTTGTTGGGCCTGATTGTAAGTTACCTTGGCCTGTAAACTGGCAAGCAGCAGCAAGGAGTGGGTAGTTCTCTGTCATGTTGGTGGTTTAAATCAGCTCAGGGAAGAGAGTGGCAAGTGCCTGATGACAGTGCAAAAAGGCTGGAACAGCTTGACCAGAACCTGTAGCTGGGACAGGAGGATTTCATACATGAATTGTTAATGACTGGTTTCCATAAACGTGGGCTCTCAGTAGTGCTTCAGCCAGAGATGGAAGTCTTTAGCTGGAGTTCTGTCCCATGGCAATATGTGCTGATGGGCTCCATTTGTTCCAGTGTTGATGTGAGTTCCTTGTGGCAGCACCACCTCAGTCTCTGCTCGAGGCTTCTGGGACTTTCTCACCTGATGCCAGAGTTAGTACCTACTGATGGTGGTACCAAACCTCATGTCTCTTTCAGCCTGTCTTGGACTGCAGGCTGGATTTCTCTGCTGTGTAGGAATATGAACAGCCACTGCTGGAGCTCACCCATCCTCTTTCCTTAAAATGCACCCAGCGAACTAACATTCTGTAAATATCAAAAACCAGATCCTGACACTGTGCTTACTGGTGTTAAGTCCTGTCTGCCTGCAGGGAGGGCAGAAACTGGCTCTGGATGCTTAACTTACTAGGCTAAAGCTTCAGTATTTTCATTAAGCATGTGGGAAGGAGGTGCTATGACCTGATTTGGATCTCAATTACAAAGCACCAGTTGTAGAACAAGCCCATTGTGGCTGAATTTATGCATATGATCTTGTGTGTTTTATTGGGTGAATCACCTGGCCTCAAGTGTAGTTGACATGCAGGGAGGGAGGAGTGTAGTTATTCTCAATAGCTATTGTGGGTTTTGTGTTGCTCTGACCATAAGAGTAGAAGGAAGGAACTTGGTAAGGGAAGGAGAAGCTGAACCAGCCCTTGCAGAAGTTGGATGTAGGTGCTCAAATTCAATGGGGTTGGTCTCTGTAGGACTTCCTAGGGTACAAATATTTCAAAGCACTTCACAGGCTACCACATAAAGTTGAATTCTTAAGCTTGCACAGAGATTTCTGGTCTGTGTGCGTTTGATCACCCAGTTCCGTTAAATGGAGCATAAGTGAGCTGGAAAAGAATTCTGAATGTGGTTTTGAAAGGTCTGTTTTGTACTAAGTGCTGTACCATGTTATGACAGTGTTCATGTACTGAAGTGCATCCTGCTGTACAGCTGCTAAGGGACAATGTGATCATAAGGGAGCATGGGAGATGTCCACTGGACATTGCCCTCTTTTATCTGGGATCCCAAGGAAGTCATCCTGAGTAATGTCTGTGGGTTGTCTTGACTGTGAACAGGTAGGACCTTGGTTTTAAATCTTTTTGGGCCAAGACTCTGTCCAGCATACTGTGTACTCAGCAGTGCAGAGACTCAAGCTTTGCTGTTATACTGGAGGGAAGAGCATTGCTTCTTCAATGGTCTTTTTTCCCATTGCACCTTGCAGTTGAATCCTTGCCCTGATTTCGCCCTTGCCCATGAGATAGGTTAGGGTTGTGACACAGGTCAGCTCAGATGAAGTGCAAGAAAAGGTCAGTTGGTTATAGTTACAGCACATGACGTAACTGGATAGCAGTTAGCGCACTCTTGTGATGGCTGGAGTGGAAGATGTGATCCTTTTGCTGTCCTCCTAGCCTGCTGGGTGGGGAGTGTTCTGGTGAATTCTCCCTGCAACTGAAGAGCTTGTGTGACAAGCTTGTTCAGCTTCTTGCTTCCTGAGAACAGAAATACTATACAAATACACTCGCCAGTGCTGAGCTAAAGCAACAGGACACTATTGTTTCTTTAGGATTTTCATCCGACTTCAGCTTGCGTTTCCAGCGTTCTGGCTGTGAGGCAACACTTGTGTATGAGGAAAAATCCTGAGGAGAAAGCTGTCATGCTTGCTGCAGCATGTTTATCCTAGACTGCACTGTTTTGCTTTGTAAATCAATGCTAGTTGACATTGTGGTCACTTTGTGTTCTGTAAAAACAGTAAAATGCATTTCTGAATCCATGTAGTTACAGCTAGTTTTGTTTAATCTGTCTCCAGAGGAAACCTATAAATACCATAGCTCCTGACCACACTCTGTGGTTTGCCTAAACTCTCCTGCATGACTTCATCTGCTCTGTGTACATATGAGTGGTTTAGTCTGGGAGCCTGACTTAGGGAGGTGGGCAGAACACTTCCTAGGCACAGTCTGTGGATACGTGGGGATGTGGATGTAGTTAAATCTAATGTTTAAGAATCCCTGAAATAAGAGCTCAGACAGCTTGGCTGCTTACTTTGCAAACTGGAGTCCTTGGGAGCAGTGCTCATGCCTGGTCATTGGACTCAGCATTTTCCCCACTGATTTCTGTGATGGTTTAAAGTTTTAGATGCATCTTGTGTTCTTTTCAGTAGGTCTGACCTACAACAGGTGAGCTATTTTTATCCCTTGTGTGCAAGGATTGCTTATACTCTTTAATGGACTGATGCTTATATGTAACAAGGTGTAAGTTCCTTGCAAGGGTTTGTTTCTTGTGCTCCTTACCCTTCTGAAACCTACGGCTACGGGAAGTGTTTGACCTAATCAAAACAAGACCAGGTCACTGCAGGAGTTGCATTCTTGTGCAGTCTCTGGGCAGGGGCAGAATGTGATTCTCACCTCATGGTTAGTTGTTTTTTCCTGACCTGTTGTCAGGTAAACAAGTGGCTTGACTTGTGTGGGTTTTCCTGTTAATATGTTGGCTCAGCTTTTCTATTTACTGTGAAGAACACTGGTAAATTTTGCCCATGTGTTCTGAGAACCATCTGTGTTGTCAGCTGCTCAAGAGGATGTTTTTTTTCGTGCACCTTGGTCTGGCTTACATGGTGTCATGGCTTTAGAAGCTTGATTGTGTGCATTTTCTAAGCAAGAATTACTCAAGGCTGTGCTGCTTTACACCAGCAGACTGCTGCTGTGCCCTCAGGGCCTCTAGAAAGGGGAGGTCAAAAGAAACCTTGACATTCCCAATGACACTAGCTTTTTTTTGCCTGGTTTTGGTTTTGGTGTTTTTTTGGAGGGATAATGTCTTTTCAGTCACTGTTTCTTAATGCAACTATTTAGGCCTTGTGTGGAAACTTTACTAGGATATTTGGTGTCAGAATTCACTTGGAGGGTTTGGAGACTTGTTTATTTGATGTAAAAATAACCTGCAATTTCACTGAGATTAGAGCCCTGGAATATTGTCATTAAGCATATCGGGGTAAAATAAATATTCTCCCCAAGTGCATATTCTCTTAATGAAGTGGAAAAATACAGGGAAATGCTCCAAGTTGTACAAGTTGACTTTCTCCCTCCTTTTTCTTCCCCTTTCCCTCACTTGAAAGTGGAAATGCATGTCTTATGTAGTAATTCTGAGAACAGAGCAGTGTCTGCAGTACTTAACTTGCTTATGAGAAATCGGATGTGGGCAAACAGTGATCCTGTTAATTGTCCAGAAGATTTAAATACTGAATTTTAAGACAGCTTGTGTGAGAAGCTTTACATAGAAAATTTGAGACAAAACCAGCCTTTGTGACCTGCCTTTTCAAAGGGGCTGCTTGTATTGGTTGTGTAGCAGAGGTTGGAGTAGCAGAGGTTGAAGTGGCTCTAATCTTCCTTTGTGATGCATGAGTTGGGAAACCATGGAGGAGAACCTATTGTCCTCCATGTCCTGTATAAAAGAATGGTATAGTCTCCAGGGTAATATCTTCCTGTGTATTTCACATGTCTAGGCTGAAAAAAAAAGAAACTGTCCTCACCTTGATGGGTGTTCTCACCTTTAGCTGTTCCTAAAGCACTAACCAAGCTGTGGGCTAGCTGGGAATTGACCCTTGAGTAGCTGGTGGTGTTGATGAAGCCTAGAACATGTCCTTGATTGATTTAATACTAGGTAATCTCAGAAATCAAGCACTAGGTGACCAGGAAGCTGCAGGTGTAACTCTGTGTTTTCCTTTGGCAGGCATCTCCGATGAGGACATCATCAATGTTACTCTCCCCACTGGTGTGCCCATACTTCTTGAACTTGATGAGAATTTGCACCCCCTGGGCCCTCACCAGTTTCTGGGTGATCAAGAAGCTATCCAAGCTGCCATCAAAAAAGTGGAAGATCAAGGGAAAGTAAAATCTGCTGAGAAGTAATATCCCACTGACTAACACAGCTGTGTTCCAAGTGTGGTAGTAAGTGATGATCTATGTATGACTGCTAGGTTGCACTGTGTGAATGTCTCAATTTCAAGCACTAAGTAATTGGAAGGGACAATTGTTGAGTCTCAGGTTGGTAGTTTAACCCTCTGCCTTTTCAAAAACTGGAATTTCGATCACAGCATGAGGCTATGGATACTGAAAACAGAAATCAAGAGATTGTTCAGGTAATGGGAACTGGCAGGGCAGCCTGCCCCAGATCTAGGATTGAGGGGGGCCCAGTACAGAAAAAAAGGGATGTTATTGGTGTTTACCAACAATCAGTCCTAATGTGTTAAGGAGTAAAGCACCAGCATACTGGACTAATGAAGTCCAGGTTGCTATAAGCACTAAAACCTTCTCACTGATAAAATGTAACCAGGTAACTCTGACATTAACTATGATTCTTCTGTGTCAGTAGCCATGATAATTTGTTCTGGATGGATTTCCTTCAGTCTTTCAGAACACTTTTAGCTGGACAGCTCTTTGTCTTGGTTATTTAGAGTCTTCCTAGGCCTGTTCATGGTCCAGAGAATTTTTCTAGACACGCTCAGACTGTTATAGTTATCACAGTTGTCTTTTGTTACCCTATATTCCATTTTTTAAGGAATCTAGAGAGAATCCCTTTGCCTCCACCATCTTTGCAAAGCCTAGCAAGACTGTGTTTTGCTTGCTTGCAGTAATAGGATTTGACTCAGACTTTAGTCCACAGAAGAAGCACAAAGGTTTCCTGCTCAATGTTTAAATTCTCATGTAGCTGTGTGACCTGAATACCTTTGAAACATGTCAGCAACATCTACTAGAGGTTTGGTCATCCCTTAGTGAGGCCGTTAGAGTAATTCCTGTTCACCTCATTAAAACTGGACACTCTAAACTCTCTGGAGTTGCATTCCTGTTCACCTCATTAAAACTGGACATAGGAAAAGCTCCCTCTAAACTCTCTGGAGTTGCGAAGATACTGTGATAAATGTGTTCCACAGTAATGTTACTGTGGCATTGTCTGATTCAAATACCCTGTAGGGCTGAAAGAGATGCATGAGGCATGTAAGAAGAGTTACTGGGTGCAGCTCATGCAGTCGTCGTGTGGGTAGGGAAGGATATTCTGCCATGCCTGAAAGTTGTCCTA
>NW_008690802.1:273838-274955 GCF_000695815.1 Acanthisitta chloris | reverse complement strand
CCTGCTGAGTGTGGCCTTGCTGTTGTTTGGCACTGAATTTGAACAGTTCACACTGGTTGGATGCTGTAGCATGTCTGTCAGTCTGATGTTCTCCTTACCTACACAAGCATCAGGGTAATCCCACTTCTGAAGACTTGCTCTAATCTTACTTGCAAATATGAAACTGTTAGTAAAAATACCTATCTGCCCCACTGTCTCAATACCTGAGCATCTCAATTCTGACCTCAATCCCAACATGTCACCTGTGTGAGTGCTGTTTGGGCTGAATGTGTTCTCAGAGCATGGCCTGGCTACAAATATCAATGTCAGTGAGAATTTCCTTGGTGTGATGGTAGTATAAACCTAGAAAACCCTAGAGTAGCTGCTGCTTTGCAGTGAGCAGCTCTGTAGCTCACTTCATCAGTGAGAGGATGTGTTTTTCCCTTGAGGAGAGCAGGGTGACAGGGTGGTGTGCCTCTGACAGTCTCCCTGGTAGATGGAGCAAGGCCTTCCAGGTCTGATGCCAGCTCACATTAGTGTAGCACATACTCCACGAAACTTCTGGCTAGAAGGTAGTTTCTCTTGCATGAATGATGCTTGGGCTTCTCTTTGGTTTTGTTGTTTTAGCCCTTGCAGTAGGATCAAAGTTACATGTTTCTCTTTTGAACACAAAGCTGGTAGGTTTCCTCTTTCTTTGTACCAGGAAGGATATTTCAGTGTTTATTTTTCTCTGAAACACTTTAGCAGCTTCTCTGCTACTTTATTTGCTACTGATTTACTCCTTTCTGGGTTTTTAGCTTTCTGTGCATAGAGTAATTCAATCTTAGTTGATACTTTCCAAGCCAGTGTTAGAGAGTTAGCTTTGCTGATCAGCAAAGGCTCAGCTGGGAATGCCCTGGGAAGGGCCACTGGCACTCAAGTGATTGACTTCTTCCCCAAGCATTAGTGTGTGAAGTTTAGTATCAAGTAAAAGCAACTGTAGACTTGTAAGCAAGACTAGCAGAGCCACCTGTTGTCAGTGGGAACTGCGTGCATCCAGATGCGTGGGTGTGTCCATATCCCTTTGGAATTGTGGTATTGTAAAGTAGAACTTCTTCAGGACTTGACATGCAGCTGGAATGTACTTGGAAATGAACCC
>NW_008690802.1:266836-273813 GCF_000695815.1 Acanthisitta chloris | reverse complement strand
TCCTAAGCAACTCCTGCTCTCTTCTGGGGGTGTAGTGGAAAGGTGGATGAGTGAATTTGGAGAGCATTAGTATTTCTTTTTGCAGCTAAATGGATGCAATGGACTGAAAATATTCTTCCAAAGAGTCATGGACAGGAAGGAAAGACCAGCAATGTGATGTTTTCAGGTGCTGCTGTTCTCTCAGTGCTGCTGGAGATGTGAATAGTGGCAGTGCCCTGGGAAGTTTGATTTTGTTTGCTTTGGTTGTGACCCCAAAGTGATGACAGGATTTTATATGCACATCTGGCAGCAATACCACCTTGCAAAAGTATCTAATGCAACCAGCTGGGGATTCCATTGTACTCTTTATTAACACCTTCTGAATTGCTGTTTAATTAAAATCCTGATTCATAAAACATGGATGTTGAAGAACAGAAACTGACTTCCATTAACAGTGGCATAAGGATTCCTGATCTTCAGGCATAGCTACACAAGAGGGAGAAATTAGAAACTTGCTGGTGATTTCAGAGATCAGTGGTTGGGAAGCATTTTCCCCATGTCTGAGTATTTCTCCAAGTCCTATAAGGTAACTGGTGTTTTTACAGATGATGTTATGGATGTGGTTGATTTAGTTTGTTTATGCATTATTATTTTTTTTAGCTTGTGGTTCAGTAGCACTAATAGCTCTAGATTCTCTTGAAAACCTTTGTAAATATGGTGGAGCTGGCAGGTTCTTTGTAACTCAATAAATTCACCTGAAATAGAACTTTATTTGGCTTCAGTCTTTCTTCCTTCTACTCCTACCCCCTTATGTCTCCTTTTCAGGGCTGGTAAGTAAATAAAACTGATCTTCAGTGTTCCAAAACTCACCAAACCAAGGTTGTTAATCACACATTGTGCAGGCAATTGGCTTAAAAAGGTGTTAGAACCAACAGTACCTCAGGTTTACATGTAAAGAAGTTGGGCTGTTCAAAACTGGGGGGGCATTTACTGAGGGACAACAAACATTTAGGACCAGAGCAGTGAAGCTAAAGAAGTGCTCACTGTTTTCCATGTTTGCTTACATTTCAATGGTGTAAGTATTACTTTTTGATTGTGTGTTTCAAACTGTTACTCCTGGAGACAAAGCCAATCCCTTCACTTTCCAGAGTACTCTGATGTCAAATGGAGTTGTAACTCGAATGACAAGCACAAGACCAGAGTACTCTGATGTCAAATGGAGTTGTTACTGGAATGACAAGCACAAGACACTGCAAACCTGGAAGTGCCTGTCTCTTTCAACGAAAGACATTTTTTCTCTTCTTGTTCCTGGTGATAATCTAGCAGAAGTGCTGGAAAGTAGGGATGTGCATGTGCTATTAATCTCATAACTTAATTGAGGATGCTTTGCTGAAGAGTTAATTATCTAGAGAATCCTGCTTTCCTGACAAACACTTGTCAGGCTCTCAGTAACCCTAGTGTACCGTGATTAAAGCTGAGCTAGTTCTCTGGGTCAGATCTGGCTCTTTGTTCCTGAACTCTGCAGACTGTTTTTTTCCCAGGATCTGGGTGATACTGGGTATGTTGGCAATGAGAAGGCAGCATAAAGATCTAGATCTATCCCTAAAGGCAAAGCAATTGCTCTTGCACAAATTGCAAATGTATATGGACTTGTAGAAATGCAAGTGGACAACAGGTGGAGCAAATGCATTGTGGTAAGTGTGTGTGGGGGAAACAGGACCGATTTTACACCCCTGTGCATATGGGGACAGCAAGGTGCAATCAGCCTCTCCTGAGTGGCAGCACTTTTGTCTGTGCCAACACTGCCATATAGCTCAACAAATGGTGCCAAAGCGACTTAGTTCTGGTGTGGAATGAACTGCAATCATCATCTAGGATTGCTTGTACAGAGCATCGATTAGCCCTTCCTTTGTCTTGCATCAGCAGCTGCACTAGGCTAGTCAATGTTGCATGAGAAAAGGAGCTCAGCAACGAGCACATGCCAAACAAATAAAAAAGTGACAGCAATTGGAAGGTGCCTTGGATTTCAGGTACTCTTGTACTGATTTTTCCAAGGACTGTGTATTCTTCTCTCTCCCTGTCAGAATTTGTGAAAATTTACAAGCATTTTGCACTTCAAATTGAGCTTTAAGCACAGACAGTCCAGAGCCTCCTTACACCTATCTTGGAAAATGTGGACTGATGTGAGTTATCTAAGTAGAGTGAGTCTGTAGATGTAGCTAATGGAAAAAGTCCCCTGCAGAGCAAATTGCCAGCCCCAATATGGTGCTTTCCCTAGCAGGAGTGTGAAAAATGCTTGCTAGTGATACAAAACTCATGAGATTTGGTCTTACACTTGCTCTATGCTTTAACACATATGTGTAAAGGATTTTTTTCTAAGTACATGCACATACACATTTCAGTTTTCAGAAACATTGTGGGAATTGATAGTTTCTGTTGAGCAATAGCAAAGCAGAATAAGGTTTCACAGGTCTGATTTCCCCAGAGGAAAGCTTGAGGAGACTCTGCTGAGATAAAAAGTACGTTCTAAATGCACCATTTTTTGTTAGCATATTAGCAAAAGGTGAGTATCACTACTTTGTGCTTGATAACGTGTGTCACTTGCCATAACCAATACATCAGCAGTAGAGTAGAAATTGTTAGGGTTTTCCAGATTGAGATACCCCCAAAATACTTTATATCCAGTTTTCCTCTACTTCTTTATTTGCCTTCTCTGCCCTTCCCTTCTGCTTCCTTAGAACTCAAATTCCACAGGTGGTTGGATTTTGGTGCTGTTTTCTCAGCTTGGAAAGTGTTAATCAGATTTGGTCAGAATCTGCCTGAAATACTGATATCTTTGTTCAGAACAGCACATCAATGAACAAAATGAACACCAGCAAGTGCCAAGGTGGTTTCCATGGTAAGCTGCTATCTGTGCAATAAAGAAACCAATGCAGTTGACTGAAAGCTCACAGAGTCCTTCATGTTTGTTTGAGGACAAGAGTCCCCACCTGACTCTCCATCCCTTTGGCTACTGCCTTTCTTGCATTTTCTCAAGCATGTGGTTGTGTCATATGTCCTGCTGTGGCCTCCAAGCAGAGACTACCTTTTCCCAGGCAGCATACTTCCACGACTTCTTCCTCAACAGTGTGCCCTGCTGGTTTCAGAGCTGCTTGTAAGAGCTGCTGAGGTGGGAGGAGACAGAGTCAAGTGTGGAATAGGTCTGAGGAAGAGATACATCTGAAAAAGCCTGAGAAATGCTGTGCCAAGGTATGGATTTCCAGCTGGATTGCATTTTCTACTTTACAATCCTGTCTGCATTCCTATGATGCACAGGGGAAAATGAGAATTGTTACATTTTAGCTGGAAAAAGCCACCCACGTGAGAGAAACATTGAATGACCTGTTTTCCTCTTAATAATTTGTATCTGCTTGTTCTGTTAGCCCAGTGAAACTCTCGCTCCCGTGAGCAGCCACTCATGCACAGCAGTTTTTCATAGCTGACAGTAAAACTACTTGCTTAGGACCCACTGGAGGCAGTAGGAGGATGCTGTGAGCCCTTGGGCTGTTGCTGTGTCTTTCTGTTGTGCGTGGGCTCAGCAGTGCTACATGACAAATGACTTTTTACTGCTATGGCTTGCCAAAGACTAGTCTGTGCCTCCACCACTGCTGGTGAGATTTGTGGTTGTTCGTCACCTCATGGATCAGGGCTTTTGTTAATGATATCCCTAAAAAAAGCATTGTACTCACAGGCAATGCTTGATGTTAATTCCTTCAGGGTCCAAGGGTAGTGTGCCAGGAATGAAGAAGAATTGGTTGAGTTAACGAATGGAAAAATTGATCACAGAAATATTAGGGGTGCTCTATTCGATCTGCCTGTACTCCCAAAAGGATAAGCTAAGGGCTGTCAAAACATTGGGCAATCTATTTTCCAGTTTTATATAGCTTTGATTTGGTATTCATGGAGATGAGAAAAAAGGCTTCACAAAGCCTAGTTATTTGGTCTTGGTTCAAAAGGTGCTTAATAGGTTTGCCTCCAATGTCCCTGTTTCTGAGCGTAATGCACAATAATTTCCACTGAACTCAGCATTTCTGTAAAAGCAGGTCACTTGAAGAGCTGTCTAACTGGATGCAGAGCATGTGAATACGTGATCTTGTGCAGCTCTGGGAGACAGTGTGGGTGAACAAGGATGAGGTGAGGAAGTGCCTTTATCATGCAGGTCCAGTTGCTAACAAGTACTTAGCACTCAGCATTTAACGTGTGGGTTGATGGCTAGAGAACTGATTGAAAACACAATAGTGGATCTAGCTCCTTTTACACTCACATTTTGCTGTGTTCACCTTGCCCATTACAACCTGGGATCCAGATCCTTGTTTTCCTTGCAGTGGATGGTGGAAGTCCTGCTGACTGCAGAGGAAAAGGACCAGACTCTCCTCTGAGTCTTTCCTCTGGATGCAGAAATAAAGACTTTGAAATGCAACCTTTGTATCTTGTCAGTGTGTTTCTTGCTAGATTCTTGGGAGGTCCTTCAAAGACAGCAGTCGTGAGGGACAGACAGGAAGAGGGCTAGACATTGCAAAGCATGAATAATCCTGAATTCTAGCCTGGTCATCAACCTAATGGAGCTCTGAGTAATAAAATGGGGTTTCTGAGAGCCTGAGCTTTCTACCTCACCTTCTATTTATAGCAGTTTTGTGCATTTATTTTTGAATGTTCCCTTAACACTTCTCAGCCAAACCAGTCTATTATTCTATAATTTATGCAGGGGCTTGGGGGCTGCTTCATTCACAGAATTTTAGGGGTTGGAATGGACCTTAGAGATCCTCCAGTCCCAACCCCTGCCCTGGGCAGGGACACCTCCCACCAGAGCAGGTTGCTCAAGGCTCATCCAACCTGGCTGTGAACACTGCCAGGGTTGGGGCAGCCACAGCCTCCCTGGGCAACCTGGGACAGTGTCTCACCACCAGAACAGGCAAAACACTTTTCCCTAAAAGTTAGAGATGAAGTTAGATTCAAAGTTAGAGATTAAGATCAGGGGTAATAAGGCACAACTTGTGAATCCTCCACCCTTGCAGAAGTATAAGGGGGTTCAAAACATCTCAGGGACACAGACATGGTCCATGACTGATAATCCCATTTTCCACATAAACCAGCAAAAAATTAGTAGGTGGAGACAAAAGTTATTTCCCCCAAACCTAGAAGATACTGAATATATGTACCTCCTCCCCATGCATGACCACAGAGGCATGATAAAGTTTGACAGTGAGAATCCAAGGGAACATGAGTCAGAGGTCTCATCACACTCTGTGAACAAATATTTATGGAGAGAAAAAAGATCATTTGGGCGTGATGGTGGATGAGAAACTCACTGTGACCTGCAATGTGAGCTCAGCCCAGAAACCAACTGACTCCTGGGCTGCAGCCACAGGAGTGTGGGCAGCAGGTCAAGGGAGGTGATTCTCTCCCTCTACTCTGCTCTGTGAGCCCCACCTGGGATACTGCACACAGTTCTGGTGCCCTCAACATAGGAAGGACACAAAACTATTGGAGCAATTCCAACAGAGGCCACAAGATTGGTAAGAAGACTGGAGCATCTCCCCTGTGAGCACAGTCTGAGGGAGTTGGGGCTGTTCAGCCTGGAGAAGAGAAGGTTGTGTGGAGACCTCATAGCCTATCAGTATCTGAAGGGGCTCCAGGGGACCTGGATAGAGACTTTGTTAGGAACTGCAGTGATAGGACAAGGGGTAATGGGTACAAATTGAAGGAGGGGAAATTTAGATTAGATCTTAGGCAGAAGTTTTCCCTGTGAGGGTGGTGAGACACTGTCCCAGGTTGCCCAGGGAGGCTGTGGCTGCCCCAACCCTGGCAGTGTTCACAGCCAGGTTGGATGAGCCTTGAGCAACCTGCTCTGGTGGGAGGTGTCCCTGCCCAGGGCAGGGGTTGGGACTGGAGGATCTCTAAGGTGCATTCCAACCCCTAAAATTCTACAATTCTATGATTCTATGGATATGGTTAAGGAGAAAGGTGATTTTTCCCTGTGTGTTTCACCAAAGACTCATTTTAATACTGGGGAGAACTGATCCTTGGTGTGTGACATTTTTTAACATGAGGCCTGAACCACTGATAGCTTAGAGGCAGAGGAAAGAGATGCTGCTCTGAAGAAGAGATGTGCTTTCACCAGTGAAAACAAAGCCAGTGGGAGCACAGTTTGTAAAGCTCTGCCAGAAACAGTGTTCCTGAGGGTGGGAACCAAGGCAGAAAAGGTGGCAGGAATCCCTCTCAATGTGAAGGTCTTTACCATACCAATGTTACCCAGGGAATTCCTCCTCATTTTCGAGTGTTGCTGAGCTACTGAAATGTGGCACTGACATTGCTGGAATAAGCCTATGTCCGTGGGTTTCTGAGGCTTATAAATGAAGTTGTGCTGTCCCAGTTCTGAGCACTTTGGCATACCCTCTACTATCTAGATACTCTTGCTCCATCTAGTGAGTAAATTTATTGCTTAGCTTTGGCTATGGAGAGGGCCCAGGGAAAATGAACATAATTTATGAATTTGACCTATGCAAAGATGGGAATTACCCTGGAAGTTTTTACATTTGATTTTGTTGGAAGACTAAGAATGACAGTGATTTTGCTTCCAGCTGCTCATTGACATGTCTTTTAAATTATTTTCAAAAAAAAAAGACTTGAGGGTTTCCTTTAATGAATTTTCCCATGAAAATCTATTTGTGTTTATATTTGGTGGGTGGATTTGCTTGTTATGTGAATCAAATGGGAGGAGGGAGGAAGAGCTAAAATGAAAGGAGTTGGTTTAAGCACTTTAACTGTATCTGTTACAACCCATCTTTACTGTTCTTGTTCAGCAGCCAAAACACATTCCTCTTTTAGGAAAGAAGGAACACAAGGGCACCAGCTCACAGATCTGTAGTGCAATAAAGCTGTCTCTGAGGCCTGTGTGAGGGGCCACATCCTGCTGGGCACTGAAGAGAGAAGAGCAGAGACAGGGCACACCAGTACAG
>NW_008690802.1:254956-266822 GCF_000695815.1 Acanthisitta chloris | reverse complement strand
CTGCTGAGCCCCTGTTAAGCTCAGAGAGATCAGGATTTGCCCCTTCTTTCTTCTGCACTGCCTTGTCTTTCTACTTTGGGGACCATCTTGCCTAACCCTTGCCAGACACATTTCATGTCATAATCCCCCTTTTCTTTTCCCTTTCCCTTTCCAAAAGACAGTCCTTAAAACTGTGAGTGGAAAGCAGAAAGAAGAGGTGAAAAAAGAGACCAAGGCATTTTTTTTCCTGAGAGTTTGTTTTTGGGGTCCCATTTGATAGTCATGGAAGAAAATTGCTCTTCCCAACTGGCTCTGGATGAGACCCAGGGGTCTGATAGGGGTTCACCCCATAGCCTGAGCTGTGCCTCACAGCCCTGCCAGGCACTGCAGCCTCCTCTCTGTCCCAGCAGCCTTTCTTGTGGCAGGTGCCCATGGGCAGTGAGGGAACTGCTTCCAGGCTCATCCTCCACCACCTTTTCCTGAGTCCCCTGGTCATGCATGAGCAGATGAAGCAGCATGACCAAGGTCTGTTTGCTCTGTCTGAGCATGCATGTGGTTTATAGAGTGATGACAATGGAATGTGCATATTTCAACAAGATGTGATGGCTGTGTTGCATGGGAGCAGCAGGGACACTTGGCTGCACAGTAAGTGCCATTTTTTTGGGGGTAGGAGTTTCCTAATTTTATTTGAAAACTCCTGTTATGACTTCTGAATGCAATAGATATATATATACAAGCCATATATTTATATATACATATCCTGAAAATACACAAGCTAAAGAGATTGTGGTTCCATGTCTGACAGAATGTTTTGTTTTTAAGTGAAAACAGTTTTTTAGTTTGAAAAAAGATTCAATAAGGAAAGGTCCTCCAGGTAAAAAAACCCACAAAGAGATGTCAGTCCTATTTTGTGCCCATTAAGGCCAAAGTTATTCAGGGCCTGCAGAGACTGTCTCAGTGCTGTTGCATGGTCTTGTTTATTGGTCCAGCAATAAATGCCAGAGCAGCAGTAACTCATACAACCATCTACAGAGGGTCTGACTCCATTATTCCCTGTATACAGTGCTCTGGGCTATGAAATATCCTTGGTCTAATTCTTTTGCACAGGACCATTTTCATTCTTTCTTGAACAGCAAGATTTTATCTCTGTAAGTTCTGGGGTGCAAGAGTTGGAAGCAATGGTATAGGAAGTCTGTTCTTGTCTTCCTCCTTCCCCAGCACACAGTGCAGCACTGGGAGCTTTTCTGGTCTAAGTTGGAAGGAAATATATTTGTCCATTCCCTTGGGCTGTCTGTCCATCATGTCTCTTGCTATGATTTCCAGTGGGACTTCCATTTCAGAGCCTCTGGCCTAGTCTCTCTTCCTAAATTTTCCAGAGCCTCTGGCCTAGTCTCTCTTCCTGAATTCTTTGGGGTTACATGATGCAGCTTAGCCCACCTTGAAGGCACCAGTCAGTCTCCTCAGGTGCTGTCTTAGGACTTCCATTTTCAGGTCAAAATATCAACTAAAATGGTCTTGAGTGGTCTCCAGGACAGGTTTGATTCCAGGTTATTCTGGCCATGTTCAGATATGCACTAGTTCAAGGGAAGTGAATGTTCTCCAACATAAAACCTTCAAAGTGGGTGCTAAAATCCTGCATTTCTACAGAGATAAAAAGCCAAGGTCTTGACAAATGAACACAGAGGATTGCCCAGTTGGCATTTGCTGCAGTGCTGGTTCTGGAGTCCTGTCTTAGCCAAATTTCAGGTCAGGCAGTTGATTTGTCTCACCCTGAAGCTTAAGACTTCTTGGCTTCTTTGATTTTTGGTAGCTATTTTTGTTATTTGTAGCCATTCTTGATTTTTGGTAGCTATTTTTGTTATTGTTATATTTCTTCACAGCTCTCTTTGTGCTGGCTTAGTCCCTTTGTCCCCATGGATATCACAGTGGAGGTAAAGGATGCCATTACTTATTATTTCCAAGGATCAGAGCTTTTCCACTTGCTCCTGGGATTTGGTGGCTTTGTGTGACCTTCACAGCTCTCAGTGAAAATGTTCTCCTCCTACATGCTCTTAGGTTATAGGAGCCTGTTTTAGGGGTTTCCACCTTCTTACCTACAGACTGTCAGAAACTCTGTCATCTTTAATGCTGTCATCAAAAACTCAGGTTTGACCTAGTGAACAGAATAACATTTGCATGTAAAATGACAACAAAAATCAGAAATCTGCCTAAGGAAAAGCAAAATCTGCCTTCCTGAGCTAAGGAATCCATACAGAAAGGCAGAGGGAAGGAATGCAAGTGGGGAAAATTTCTGGATTAAGTAGAAATTGTAGAAATCTGACAATCCAGTGATATTTTTTCCTCAGAGGTCATGTTAAATGCATTCAGAGGGCAGAAGACAGGCAGTGTAAAACAATGTGTCTGACTGCTGATTGTTTTGACCCCATGGAACAGGAATGGCTGCACTTTGGTGACAAACAGCAAGGAGAAGCTTTCAAAATATCTGAGCACCAGAGCCCTCTGATGAAGCCCAGGAGCTGGTGGGAGCCCTGTGAGGATCTGTGCCACTCACAACCACTGCTGCCCCTGGCAGAGCCTTTAAGCATTGCCATGGGGTTTAGGCAAAGGTAAAGATAACTCTGATTGTATTAAGGAATTGGACAACAGGACTGGACTGAGAGCTGCTTTCAGAAGACCAAAAACTGTCCTGGAAGCTTTTGGTATTTAATTAATCAGTTTACCTAACAGATAACCAGGCATTTCCTGAATGCAACCAAAGGCTTTTAGCTGTGCCTGGGAAAATGTGGGTGAATTAAAGAAGCTCAAGTGGTTCCTTGACAGAAGTAATGAGGAAGATGGATTACAAGGAAAAGATGGTGAATATACAGAGTTCCTGTGGAGAAGAAAGCAAAATGTTATAGTGGGTGGCAGCTACTGAGCAGATGTTCTGGATGGCTAATGTAAGTGATTTATCAAAGGCAAAAGAGACTGTCAAGCTTTTTAAAACATACCACAGTTTTCTGAGTGAAAATGAACCAGTCATCTGACTTGTTTTTTGAATCCTCATCCTCATCCCCATGAAGACAGATTTGGGTACAGCCCCAGCTGCCCTGAGCACTGTGCAGTATCTTTGCAGGTGTTGAGCAAGTGTTAGTCTCCCTAATGATCTGGATGGTAATGGGGCATTTCAGGCCCTTGTGTTTCCTTACTGAATCCACTGCTGGGTGGGTGATCACCCAAAAAAAGAGAAGTATAACTGATGATATGTCCCTTAGAGGTCCAGGGAGCTGCCAGCACTGCTCCATCATCAAACCCATCTGAGGTGCTGCAGAGAGATGTTTCACAGAAAGGGCTCAGTGGGGAGATGGGTTTTGTGGGGTAAGAGAGCATTAAGCAGGGAGAAGCAGCATGTAAAAGGTTTCTGTTGTCTGTTTTGGTCAGGCAAATAGGTTTATGTTTGGAAGATGAACCAAGCCCTGAGGAGAAGGAGCTGATCCAGACTCCATGGGTGGTGTCAGCCCTTCCCTGGTTGTAGAGCTGGGCCAGCACTGTACAATGGAGTGGATTTTTTGTGTGTGTTTGGACTGCTTCAAAATGCTTTTTCTTTTAAATCTTGACATGTGCTTTGCTCCAAGGGATGAGTGTTGCTTGCACTGTACTGATCAGCTCAGAATTGAAAGCTGAGCATCAATGAGCTGATGTGTGAAACTCACTGGAGTGTGTGGGCTGCATGGCACTGCCTGGCACAGTGGGGTGAGGGAGGAGGTGAATCTGGTTGAGTTTGTTGCTGTAATTGCAGGTTTGGTGGAAGAGGAACATTTGGGGTGTTCAGATGCAGATGTGCTGTGCTTCCTCATCACTGAAAGATGTTCCTGATAAGGGGAGTTTTAGGAGGGAGAAGTACCCACTGAGTGCCCCTACAGCAATGCAGACCCTCAGGCACTGCATTTATCTGCTGGCAGCTCATTCCACAGAAATGACACGCAATAGCAGCAGGTTGCCCATGAATGTGTTGCCTAACTGAGTGCCCCAGTCAGGGCTCTGTACCAGGTGGGGGCACCAGGATGCTTTGAAGACAACACCATCCTCCACCGCAGCTGCTGCACACAGCTCAGTTGGTTGCAAGAAGCCTTTAAACAGTCTGTGAGCCTTCACATTTTCTCCCACAATGACTCAATTTTTAGGCTTACAGGATGATGAATAGCAGCTTGTGCATTTGCCAGCCCTGGTGTGATGCATCCTCAGATGAATGTTGTGGGGGTTCCTTTCTCATTTGTGTGTGTTTGTTTTTAAGGTCAGTTGGCAGGGTGGTAGCTGCTTACTTCAAGTCAGTAGACTCAGTGGTACACAGGCTGAATTTCTCCCAGTTTTCTTAAAGTGGTTTTGGAGAGCTATGTGAAACTACTGCTCTGTGCTACTCTGTGAGAACAACTTCTGCTGTTAGAGACTTTCTAGTGTGTGTATTGTAGCTACATAATTAATTAAAAATATGATGAGCAATTTCTTTCACCCTCTGTAGGCAGGAGATAATGATGGTCAGTAGTTACATTCAAAAGGTGAGTTGGACTCTGGCTCCTTTTGCTGCAGGTTGCAGACTTGCCAACCCAGTTACTTTCTGGAAATAGTTGATTGTTTTTCTTGGCAATTCAGTGACCTAGTCAGTTCTAGACATCTGGCTGCTGAATAATACCAGATCAATTTGTGCACCTGTAATAGCTTGGAGTTCTTGGGTTTGAAAAGTGGCTGCTGTACATTCATGAGGGTCCCAGGATGGATGCATTTGGCTTGCTGTGTGTGAACAGGCCAGTTCTGCATGCTGGTGCCTGACATCCTTGATGCTCATGGGCTCAAACTGTGCTGCTACAGCATGCACAGTGCCCAGGGTTCCAGCTGATGGAGCAGGAATCCAAGGTATTGCATCAGTACAGGCAGCAGTGGATGATGCTCAATCAACACTATGTTGATGTTGTTTTTGTCATTCAGCTCCAGCTTAGTGAATAGGTGAAAGGTCCAGATCTTGTTTTTATCCTATGTGTACACTAAATGAAAATCCTCCTTCATAAGAATGTCAGATGTGTTTCCTCATGAGATATCGCAGGGCAGGATAAACACACTCATTTTGCATGGATGTGACAAAGTCAAGAGATATGAAGCTTTTTCATGTCTGTACTGCTCAAGTTCAAAAGCAAATGCTAGTCCCAAGAGTGTGATGTGTTGCCATCTTAAAGCTGTGAGTTAGCATTTCCATCCATTGTGTCGAAAACCTGTTGCACTGTGGAACAAAAAACATAACCCACTGTGCTCAGGAGGAAGAACAGTATTTGAGCAAAGACATGGCTTTTTTTTTCCCTGCTGTCCTCAAGTAAGCCAAAGCCACCATCTAGAACACATTTAAGAAACCCAGCTGAATAGAGAGCAATAATGGGTGTTATTATTGTGTTCTGTCTCTTTAAAATGCCTAATAGCCATGGCTCTCATATTTTAGGCCATGTCACTAGGGAGGAGCTGACAGATGAGTGAGGAGGACCCAGTGCAGTCTGAGGTGGTGCAGGATGGCTAAAGCAAGCAATCCTGAGTCCCCCTGTAGCAGTCCTGTTTCATGGAGTTGGCAAAGGAACAGGCTCTCTATGACTACCAACTACAGACTGCAGTGCTGCTGTGGGAATTTATCTCTTGTTTTATATTCTCCAAATTCACTTTTGGCACCTCTGGCAACTATGGAGTTGAAGGGATAAAGGCAGCTCATTAGGGACCTAATCCAAACACCATGGATGTCACAGAGAGTTTGTGCCAGCAATGGGACCTGGTTGGGTTTAGTTATGAGCCTTTATCTTTTCTCCACACGTATGGATATCTGTGATTAAACTCCTAGTGAGTGAGGAGTGTGGGTGAATCTCACTACCTCCTCCTCTGTGGAGTGGCTGCAGGGTTTAAAGTTGTGTTTCACCTCCCCCTCTCCCATCAAGACTCATCCTTTGTTTCTCTCTGCATCTATTAGCCAAAAAGACAGTATCTCAAGTGAAAACACATTCCATTATTGCAGTTTTGCTCCTTGGAATGTTATGACACATCCCTCAGATATCAGCTTTGTTAACTGTCAAAAAATTAGTGTCCTTTCACTCCTAGCACGTGCACTCACGGGTCCTCTTGGCTCCTGCTGTTACAGAGAGCAGCACCAAAGCTGCAATCCAGGGAACACTCCCTTTCCTAACCTTCTGCTCCAAAATTCTCCTCACCAGCTCAAGAGCAGGACAGCATCCCCTCAGCTAGGAAAGCTTGGACAGCATCCCCTCAGCTAGGAAAGCTTGGACAGCATCCCCTCAGCTAGGAAAGCTTGGACAGCATCCCCTCAGCTAGGAAAGCTTGGACAGCATCCCCTCAGCTAGGAAAGCTTCCTCTCCTTCTGTAGCATCAGGAGAAAATGACTGGCAAAATGTACTCCCCTTTGCCAGCAGAACTCTAGGGAAAAGCTCTTGGGCTCAGTCCTGAACCAGCTTGGTTATCCCTCCCATTTATATGCTTCCTCTTATGTGTTTATTAAAGCAGATGCAGGTCTGGAACAACACCACTTAGATGGTACTTGCAGCAAAAAAATCTATCTGAAAACCTGACCCAGCAGTGCTGTGTGCTGAGAAACTGATAGTAATGGGGGAAAACACAGCCTACAAAGGCAGGGGAAGGAAAACAACCCCCAGTTTATGTCTGTTTATCTCTCATCTCTAACCCTGTTCAGTTAGAGAACTGGAGCAGACAGAAAACCCAGGTGAGTTTTCTATACCATCCTACTAAGTTAGGGCTCAACAAGGTTCTGAGCCTGTTTTGCTTCAGCAGATGAGCTACAGGACCATTCTTTCCCCCTCAGGAGCCCACAAGGTCCCTTTGGAAAGCTGATGCCATCCCAGGCTGAGGAGTTGTGCTGGAAAAGGCTAAGGGTGGCAGTTCTCTCTGCACTGTGGCCTGAGCTGGGTCTGGAGCTCAGGATTTAAATCAGTGAGAGATCCTAGGATGTGGGTCTTTGCAATCTGGGAATTATAGACCAGTTATTTTAATCACACAATTAGAATTCAGATAAACAGTCAGTGAGTAACCAAGGCATGTCACCCTAAATACAATGAGTCAGACACACCATTTAAGGCAAATATCTTCATTACAGCCCAGGGTTTATCCCAGAAGCATTCCAGCCCTCAGCCTGAGGCACTGGCAGGAGGAAGCTTAGCCTTGCAGGCTTATTCACTCCCTTCTGAATGCAAAATAATTATCCAACTCCAGTGCTGCACCACAGTCTGCCAGGCAATGTGTTACCTTTACAATATGCTGATGTAGTTTTCTCAAGTAGCTCTATGGATGCCCAAGGTCAATAAATATTCATAGCAAATCCTACTTGCTGCTTTCTCCTGAAGAGACTATCAGCTGAATCAGACTTCTAATGAAAAACTCTGATTTTTCTTGCTCAGAGATCTAAACTTTCGAAGCAGATATACCATATCTGCCTATTTTGTGTGGCCCCAAGCAATCAGGCTGACCATGGCAGAACAGCACAGCCAGCAAAGGGGAACTGGACATGCTGGTTAGTCAGCTCTGCTTCCATGGCTCAGCCTCACTCTGACAGGCATCTTGCCTCTTCTTCTCTTGTTTGCTGTTTTGAGGGACAAAAGGTAAATTCTGGGTGAATTTAGATGTGCAGAAACTGGGGAGTTTTTTGGTATTTTAACACGAGTCTTTCAATGCATGGAAAATGCTGCTTGGTCTCCTGTGAAGTCAGCTTATCTAAAGTCAAAGTCTTGCAAATATTCAATTAGGAGACCAGTCAAGTATGTGGGATGAAGTTGTTTATATAAGTGTTTGCAGAACCAGGGTGTGAGTTCACAGGCAGGCATGGGAGCTTTGCTTTCCCAGCTGATCCATGGAAAGGGTCAAACACACTGACAAAAAGCTGACTAGCTTCAGTCCAGTCCTGACTGGAGCTTCCAGTACCAATTCCCAGTTGTTTATCAAGGTTAAGTTGGAGGCTGATGAGTTTGCAGGATGTATCATTTAAAACCAAATTCAGACTCTTCCCTGGGCACCACTAGACATCTCCACATGGATATATGAGTGTAGAGGCAGATTCTGCTCTATGTAAACCAAGAGCTGCCACTGACTACCAAGAAGCAGCTCTGGTGTGAGCTGTGGGAACAAGTGTGAGTGGAAGAGGCTCCATGGAAGGTCAGAAGGTCTGAAGATACAGGGCAGCATTCTGCATTCACTCCTCTTTGCTTCTGGTAGCAAACTACTGAGAGAAGCTAGAGTAAGCTCCTGGTTTTCAAACTAGGGGAAGACAGAGGAGAAAATTCTTTCCTCTTATGAAGAGAAGAAAATGCTTTCTCAACTCCAGCTGGAGTTTTGTTGAGCCTGGACAAGACTGATGTAGAGCACAGTAGAAGACAAAATTAGACAAGGGAGTAAAAGGTGAAGAGAATTTTACACAATTATGTTTCTACCTTGTCACTTGGGCGTGGTGTCATTCTTATAATAAATTTCTACAGTGTCTCAGGAAACAGAGAAAAAGCAAGGACTCCAAGGTTCTGAAAGGGTTTGGTGTCTGGTTCCTGCTTTCTGTGCTGGGCAGGGCAGGGAGAGATGAAGCCATCAGTGAGGAGTCAGGACTTCACCCAACCCCAGAAGGAGGACTGAGTGTATTAGGACTGGTTATTTCACCCTTGTGGTTAGCTGGCATGAAACTATAGGGAAGTCCCTTACACTCTTGTATTTTTTTAGGGTGATTTCTTTGGACAGCTTGTGGTTATGCTGTTGAGAGTATGCAACTGGTATCTTTTGAGATGAAAGGTTCTGGGTCAGTCCAATATATAGCATTTGTTGCTTGAATTTGTTTGTAAGTACTGGTATCTGTCCTGAAGTTGTTAATAGACTGGATTGTCCAAACAGGGATTCTTCACCCTCCTGCTGCAAAATACATACTGTATTCCTGTTGCTACAGCATATACTGCTAAGTTACAGCTAGTACAGTCTGTTTTTCACTAAGTGCATCAGTGAGCAATGTTTATACAAAGCTAAAAAAAAAGAAAAAGTACTGGCAACAAAGAGATGACTTATCATTTGCAACTTTACAAAAGAGCCTGCAGCTATACGAATCTGGAAATAATATAAACTTAACCCACAGGACTGTTGCACTGGTTTTAGAGGAGCTTACTTTAAAGCTGGTATGTGGGCTCACTAAGAGACTGAGTGGTTGGCAAGGATGCTAACCATTTATGGAATGTGTCTTTGGAAAGGATTAAAACAAAAAACATGTTGCTTCTTACCAGCTCTGAGTTAGGAATATAGCTCTAAGGGGCGAGCGTTAAATTTTAAGCCTCCACTATGTAAAGCTTTTAAAGAATAAACTTTTTTTCTTTCCTTGCCCTGGTGCTTGGGATCAAATTCAGTCCAGACCGGATAGACTAAAAATCATTCCCATCTGACGTCCAGGAAGAGGTCAGGAGTTAAAGCAGTCCTGGCAGTGGGGAAGCAGTTCCCAGCTTGTGTAAGTACTATTTGTGAGCTGCCCAAGACAACAGTCAGCATTTTAGCTCTAAGTGTCCCAAGCCTCATGTAACTGTGCCTCTTCATTTTCCCCCTCTGAGCTGAATTTTGAGAACTGTTTTGCACCAAGTTAAAGCACAATTAAATCTCAACCCTGAGAGCTCAGTTAAAATGCAAAATCCCTATGATTTGGCTGAGAAATCTTTAATTTCCAACTTTCACTGGCCCTGTAATGACTCTGTCTCTGCCTTAGGTGGTTCAGCCTCTCACTGTGTTGTCCTCTACCTGTGGCAACCCAGGCTCTGTTTGAAAAGACAGTGAAAAATCTCTCTGAGTGGCACCATTTTCCTCTAATGGAGATTCTCTGTTACTGCTGAAAACAACTCCATATTTTCCCTCTGTGTGTGTGAGTCGATGTGGTGTTGCTCCTGTGTGTGTTTGCCAAAGGCACTGAGGGAAGACTTGCTCCCAAACCCCTTTCTACCCAGTATGGAAGAGAAGAGAGGCATAGTGCTGTTCTCAGCCCTAACACCTAACAAGAGTGAAGATCTCTGAAACAACCTAACTCACTGCCCAGGTGCTGCTCCCTAGCAGCTGCTGCCACTGGCAGTGCAGTGACTGTGGTTATTGGGCATCTCACAGTATTGGTGGTCCAAAATGTTTGCAAACCTACAGCCACTTGCACAATGGGAGGGCAGCTGCTATTGGAAATGGCACATAGAGGTCTCAAGACAAAAGCTGCTGGAAATAAATTCTAATTGGGACAGTGTCTCTTTTCCTGCAAGCATGTCTACTATCTTCTGGTCATCTCTTCTTTCTCCACATGCTTATTTGGCTGTGCAAAAAGAGACCTGGTTCGTGGTGGCAGTGTAGGGTGATGCAAAGTTATGTTACCTGCTACCTGTCAACACTTTGGGGGGTGAAATCACAGGTATGAGTCTGACCCTCAGGTGCAGAGCTGGAGGCTCTAGGTGTGGAAGATCACATCAGTGGGACACAATAATTTCCGAGAGCTTCCACTGACTCTGGCAGTTTCTTACCAGGATCCTTCCCCTGTGGGACTTGTGTTTCTCTCCAAACATCCATGTAACCCAGAATCCAGCCCTGTGGAGACCTCAAGACAGGATGGGCTCAGTTCAGAAGTGATCTGTATTAAAGGCTTCCTCCAGAATTTGCACCAAATGGCCAAACTGTCTTTGTAGTCTCACTTTTAAATCCTTACTCTCTTACTATAGAAACTGTCTATGATAGGATTTGTGTATGGCTAAATTTTCACTGTTTGGTAAACAGTCTGCTGTGCTTGTTTTGACAGTGAATGTGTACATCAGCACCATAAAAACACCATGTCACATACTTATTATGAGGCTCTGAGAAATAAAAACATGGCTAAAATGCAGAGGTGAGTACCTCTTTTTCTTTAAAAAGATAACCCTAAAGTAATGTCTCCATTATTCAGAATAAGTGAATTTGCTCCCAAATGAATGACATTATATTGAATATTCACCTTTTTTATTTTTACCATGTTACTTACACTGGTTCCAGCTGCTCCATGTGAGGGCCCTAACAGGCTGTAATGTCCCTGACCAGCTTCACCTGAGTCCTCCCTCTGCTCCCATGGGCACAGGAGCTCTATTTAAGCTCAACCCCAGACAGCTAGCTCCTCCTTAGGGACTGAGGTTGTAGAAGTGCTGCTCTCCAGCCTTGCATTTGGCCCTGTATGCTTCTAGTCTTCTGTCTGACTGTCCCTGGAGAGACCCTGGCCTGGGTTCTCTGTCTGCTATGCTTAGAACTGTTGATGGGCCCTGTTACCAGCACTGCAAGAGGCTGTCTGACCTGTCTTGCCTCTGCTGCATTACCCTCAGCTCCTGGCTTGCCTGTACTTGGGGAATTTTGTGCTGAAGTGCTTGGCTAATGTAGGAGGAGAATGTGTAGCTACCAATAAAGTTAAAAATCTGAACTTGAAATTAGTGTGGGAATGGTAGAATCAGTAAAGCCAGATTTTATTCTTTTTCTCCCCTCTGGTTTTATGATTATTGTGTTTTGAAGGTGTTTCCCATTTCTTTCTGCCATGCAGAATATCTGCACACCTGTCTTTGTGCAGCCCTCAGTTACTGAGTGAAAGGGTTTCAAACTGCATTTGTGCTGCTCAGCTACCTGAAAGGTCAAACAGCAGA
The DNA here is from genome assembly GCF_000695815.1 of Acanthisitta chloris. Taxonomy (NCBI): domain Eukaryota; kingdom Metazoa; phylum Chordata; class Aves; order Passeriformes; family Acanthisittidae; genus Acanthisitta; species Acanthisitta chloris. Next base: position 255,168 of record NW_008690802.1, on the reverse strand, counting down.
AACAACCCCTGAACTGCAGCTGTATCCTTGCTCTTGGTGTGGGTGTAGTTAACTTGTGAAAGTCACTGGTTGTGGTTTAACCCCAGCTAGTAACCAAGAACCACATAGCCACTCACACACTCCACCAGAATTGTAAGGGTGAAAGCTAGGAAAATTCATGGGTTGAGATAAAGACAGTTTAATAGAGAAAGCAAAAGCTGCACACACAAGCA
>NW_008690802.1:245184-254801 GCF_000695815.1 Acanthisitta chloris | reverse complement strand
TGGTATGGAATATCCCTTTGGTCAGTTTGGGTCACCTGTCCCAGCTGTGTCTCCTCCCAGTCTCCCATGCACCCCCAACTTCCTTACCAGTGTGGCAGTATGGGAAGCAGCAAAGGCCTTGGCTCTGTGTGAGCTCTGCTCAGCAAGAACAAAAATATCTATACATTACCAGCCCTGTGTCCTGTACAAATCCTAAACATCACTCCACAGTAGCAATTGTGGAGAAAGTTAACTCTACTTCAGCCCAAACCAGCACAGGTTGCAAGGGTGTTAGGTGGAAAAAGGAAAGGCTTGGAGTTAAGTTCTTGAACCCTTTCAAGAACACTTGCATTGGAAGAGCTTTGACCAGCCCTCTAAGAGTTCAGTGAGATAAATAGTTGTAAGCACTTGAAAAAATGTTGTAAGTAGGACTGGCAAAGAAAGGAGCTCTTATGGAACAAATGCCTTGCTGGCACCAAAAGGCAGATGGAGCTGAAGATGGTGCAAAACATTCATGATACCTGAAGTGTTCCTGTCCAGGCATCCCTACTGCCTTTTACATGAGTGGCCTTGGACTCCTGAGATCTCCTGGGCTGTTGCAGCAGAAGTTTCAGAGGTTGCCCTGGGTGTGCAGTCAGTGCATGATCAGCTTTGTGGCCCTGGTTAGCCCATTTGGAAATGGGCAATGTAGGAAGGCTGAGCTAGTTCATGTAAAGTTATGTGTTCAAGGACTCAGTGTCCTTACACTTTTTTCTTCTGTGGCTTTACTGCTCTTATGACCCTTAGTAAACTCCCTGGAAAAGAACCTGAAGCTAATTCAGAGGGTCATTTTTGTGGCATTGACTAATTGGGCTTCCTATTTGCATAAGCAGAGATCTGGCAGAAGCTGCAGCCCACTGTGCCTTGCTGGAAAACAAAAGGGATGAGGTCTGAAATATGTTTCAGAAGAAACACATTTGTTTAAAATGAAGGTTTGCAGATCCTAGAGAGGAAATATGTGCATGCACATATTCTGATCTATCCCTTAGTTCTGAGAAAAGTCTTCAGACATCTGATCCAGGGCATGTAACATGTCATGCCCCAATACTCTGCCTCTCCCACGGCTGCACGCCTAATAATGTGAAATTAAATTGATTAGATGCCATCATGACCTCAGGAAAGGGATCCTTAGGTTGTCTGTTGTGTTATGATGTCATTATAGGCACTCTGGTTTATTTTGTCAAGAGTTTGGACTTGAAACAATCACGTTTAATTGGAAAGTAAAACAATTGGATCCTTTCTGCTATTTATAATGGGTTTTTCTGGAGATTGCTTACCAGTAAAGGAGATTTCATTGTTCATTGAAGGTGGTTCATAACTGCATGGTAGGCAGGATTAAACTTGATCACTGATGGATTTCTGGGTTCGAAATCCAAATCTAGACCTGAGCTCAGTGCTGCTGTCCAGACTGAAATGTAGAGAGGGTAGGTGTGACAGTGATCTTAGCCAATATTGACAACACTGAGCATTCCAGTATCATGAGTCAGGCTCCTCCTAAACTCTGTACTTGCCTTAAGTTAATGAGACTTTAAAAAAATATCAAGTTATCCATTTATTTCTTTTCACTTGTGGACCTTTAGGGCTGTGATTAGGTTATGTTTTCTTTTTTTTCCCCCTCTGCAATAGTAAGACCACAGTTTCCAAGGAATCCTGTAATTCTCACATGAGCTTTTGTCTCCAGGTGCTCTGAAAATATTGCCAATTATTGAAAAGCTTGAAATAAAAATATTATTAGTCCTTCTGACTTTAATCTAGAACAATGGACCTGTTAAAATATTAATAGTTGATGTTAGGATAGCCTGTGGGAGTTGGGCTTGAGAGTTTCATTCATATTCTTTTATTTCATACATACATTTCTGTTCTGACTGAGCAAGCAGTGATTGCTGCAGAACTGGGAGATAGGTTAGGTCTGATACCTCCACATAGAATTTTCTTAATTTTAAACCATGGCATTGGGCAATAAAAGGTATGTACATTATCTGTTCAGCACAGTGAACATCTGATGGTCTGGTAAATATTTTCCTGGTGCTTGGTTCTAGCAGTCCTTATGCCAAGATGCTTTTTGCCCTTTGCACTTGTTGCCCCTGTCCCAAGATACCTGAAAGCATTGGCAGTTCCTCACTGCTCTGTGCCCCATGGGGACAGGAGGCACTGACTTCATTCAAAGTGAGAATCTAGCAGCCTCAGATGCCCAGGATGCTTGCCCAGATCATGCAGTAAGATGGTTTTTTTTAATGGCAGGAGCAAATTGTGGAGATCCTGACTTGCAAGGCTCATTTACACTGGGAACATTTTCCAGTCAGTTGAAGTACTATAGAGTTTGGTGAAGGCTTCCCTAAACTGTTTGCATTTTATGGCATGTCTTTTTCCTGCAAGCACACAGATGTAACTGGATCTTCTCCCAAGAATTAACTAAAATGAAGCAAGGTCTAATTAGATGATAAATAGTTCTACCTGAACCAACTCTAACTTCTGTGAAACCACACTTGCAAAACAATGTTTCTGTTTCTCCTGCTCTAACTACAGGACAGTGTGTCCTCACAGGAGAAGACTCTGCTGTTTTCAGTTTATCAGTAGGATGTGTTCAGAGTCTGGTATTGTTTTATACACGTGTGTTTTATTGCAGAGGACTTTGTTAATTCTTTAGTCTCTTTCTTTTCAAACTAGACAAACCCATGTAATCAATCTCAGATCCAGTGTTCTGCTTACCTGCTGTTGCCCAAATCCATAGACTCTGTTTGCCCTCAAGCTTTTTTGTCTTTTGGCAGCTGCTCTCATTCCAATTACAAAATATCCTTGGAAATTCAATACCTCATTTTTCTATTATTTAAATTATGGCTCACATTGTAGTTCGATGAATTTAATTAAAGCATTTCCTTACACACATGGTGTCCATGTGGATAAGGAATAAGAACTTTTAATCTTAAAACTAGGCATATGTAATAATTACAACACAAAAGATCGTTCCTTATTACATCCTTCAGGTAAGATGAATGTTCATATTGCCTGGAGGAAGACATAATCTGTATGAGCTGGCTTTAAATCCTTAGGTAGCAAAGGGAATAATCTGTTTTAAATAACGAATGGCCATATTGTGAGCTGTGACCTAGTTGAAAGTCTAGGAGTAAAAAAACCCATGAGGCTAACTAAATGCTTGGGCTAATGTGTAGCAACACTGCCAAACAGCACTGCAACCTGGGACACAGGTATTGTCTTCCAGGAGAAGTGGGGATGGTTGGGTAGAGATCTCCACCTCTGTGCCTGTTAGCTTGGAGCCATGGGTGACCTCTTCTTGTCCAGTTGAGCCAGGTTAGTTTAAACTTTGGAAAAGTGGTGGGGAAGTAATTGAGATCAGCAATGAGGAGAAACACTTGGGTGTGATGGTGGGTGAGAAGCTCACTGTGAGCTGCAATGTGAGCTCAGCCCAGAAACCAACTGAACCCTGGGCTGAGCCACAGGAGTGTGGCAGCAGGTCAAAGGAGGTGATTCTCCCCCTCTGCTCTGCTCTGCTCTCATGAGAACCTACCTGGAATATTGTGCACAGTTCTGGTGCCCTCAACATAAGAAGAGCATGGAAACATTGGAGCGAGTCCAGAGAAGGCCACAAAGTTGCTAAGAGCACTGGAGCATCTCCCCTGTGAGGACAGGCTGAGGGAGTTGGGGCTGTTCAGCCTGGAGAAGAGAAGGTTGTGTGGAGACCTCAGAGCAACTTTTCAGTATCTGAAGAGCCTAGAGGGAAGCTGGAGAGGGACTCTTGATTAGGAACTGCAGTGATAGGACAAGGGTAATGGGTTCAAATGGAAGGAGGGGAAATTTAGGCTAGATACTAGGCAGAAGTTTTCCCTGTGAGGGTGGTGAGACACTGTCCCAGGTTGCCCAGGGAGGCTGTGGCTGCCCCAACCCTGGCAGTGTTCACAGCCAGGTTGGATGAGCCTTGAGCAACCTGCTCTGGTGGGAGGTGTCCCTGCCCAGGGCAGGGGTTGGGACTGGGTGATCTGTAAGGTCCATTCCAACCCCTACAATTCTGTGATTCCATGAAATAACTGTCCTTCAGCAATATGGATTTTTTGAACAGGAGTGGGCTAGGGAGCAGTGTTAGTGAAGGTGGAGGGAGCCATCCTGCATAGATGGAGCTGGACCTAAAAACTCATTCACAGCCTCTACCTACCTGCCATTATCTGTGAGGTGCATTCCAACCCCTAAAACTCTATGATTTCCCAGGCTATTTTACAAAATAAAAAGTGAACATGTGGATTACACCAATCAAGGACCTTCCACTGAGGTAGGATGTAGTGTGAACTGCAAGTCAGGTGTGAATCAGAGGTGAAACCAGAGCATCTGGTGCTGCCTCCATGCACCAGCAGCCCGTTAAGTTTGCTACCTGTTGTCATCTCAGTCACTTTTTTGAGGCCTAAGCTGCTAATCCACTTGATTAGGAAACTCAGACCTTTGTAGGGTATTGCAGGAGTGGACCAGGACCGTGGCATCCCCCTGCACACCTGGGGGCTGCCAAGTGGGGCTACCAAGTGAAAAGGTCTCTTTTCATCACAATGAAGGTTTGTAGATCTGAGTGTTTTATTTGCGGTGGGAGTTTGAGTCTCCAGAATATCCAAAACTGGCTTATAACTTTTCTTTTTGAAGAAGTTAGGATTTTTTTATTGGCTTCCCTTTCTGATGTGCTGTGGAGGATGCTCAGCAGATAGAAGTCCCTCTCATTCTCTCTCCACCTTCCTGTAAGCCTGTTGGTTAAATTTGACTGAACTTCCAACCTTTGGCCAACTTCAATATTCCTTGTTTTAAAAACAAAGCAAAGGAACACAAAGGAAAACCAGCATGTGTATGTAAGACAAGTGAAGGCAACATAAGCAGCATGGACTTGGTGTGTATGTGTTTGGTCAGTCCCAGAGCTGTGTGGTCAGCCTAGGCTGAGGTGGTTCTGCTTTGTTGGATGCTGTGCCTTGGCTGGCTGGACACATCATCAGGAGGTAGAGGTGCCAAGATATTTGTTCCCAGGGCAAGAGGAAGTGAATTTGCAAGTGAAATAAGAAGCAAGGGCTGTCATTATTATGGAGCTGCATCTGAAGAAGCTGTAAATATTTTGTGATGTTGGGAAGTGAAGTTTAAGGATGTGGACTATAGCCCATAAATAGATAGCCTCCAGTAATGCTCTTGCTTATGTGATGACTTGTTTTGCTTCCATTGGAGCATAAGTGGTGCTGTTATGGACCAGGCTAGTGCTCTGTCTAGTCTGGTTACATCTCTGTGAATGGACAGCATGAGAAGCATCAGCAGAAAATTGTAGCTGACAGTTGTTGAATAACTACTTAGGACTAAGCAGTAGCTGCTGTAAACCAACCCTCCTTTCCCATCATTGTGTACTACTTCTTGTTTATTGCTACTGCCTTGAGGAGTAGAAGACACTGTGCTTTCAGGAGGGTGTGAATATCTGGAATGGCTGAAGCTACTCTTGTCCCAGACAGAAGTTCATCTTGTGACTCTCCACTAAAGTCTCTTTGCCCTCTTGTCAGGCCTGGAGTGATTCACTCATTCCCTTTGCTTCCTTATATCACCATTCCATGTGTTTCCTGAGTAAAAAGACACAAAGGAAAAACCAGCTACTACATATATAAGACAATGCAAGTAAACATTTGCAACAAATTAATTAGAAAATCTGCAGTTAGATTTCATATACAGTCAAGACAGGAAACTTGAAAATTGTGCAATATGCAATTTCAACTCTGGTTTTGCACTTTCTGAGCCACGTAGTTGACTTTACTGTTTTTTGATGCTTCTACAAAGCAGTTTTCTCAATCCCTTTCTTAATGTGAGTGATTTTATTTCACCATGATTATGCCCCTATATGAAGTTGACCTAACAATTTAGCATTCTAGTGAGATGATTAACCCCAAATGTAAACAACTGCTTGCATTAAACCCCTGCAGTTCACTAGGTTCTTCCCTTCCCTTGTTCCTAGCTCTACATGTGGATATGGAGACTACTTGCCTCTTCTACTTTAGAAACTGGAGGTTGGTTTGCATAACTTTGAGAGTAGCTCAGAGGCTTCTTTGGGGCAGGTATTGCTAAATGAGAGAAAATGCTTCCATATTTGTAATTCTCAGTAATCATGGGCAATTTTGGTGCAATAATGTGATGTTGGTCACACTCTTGCATGCAGACTAGTAAGAGTCATATTCAGGGCACAAACTATGTTGCTAGTGAAGCATGTTCTTGACCAAGAGAGAGGTGCTGTGCAGCAAATACTATTACAACACCTGAAAGGCAGAGTAGTCTAACTCAGTGGGATCATCTGCACTTGGCAGCTTGTGATAGCACTTTGAGTTAAACCACTCTTGTAGTTGGATGTACTAAGGAAAAGTAATTGTTAATGATATGTTAGTTCCATACACAACTACAGGACCTCTGAACCTTGGAAATAAGAGTCAATTAGAACACTCTTCTTTGCTGAAGTATCCTAACAAGGAAGCTACTTGAGGCTAAATGTAAGCTATAGTTTTTCTAAAGTGTGAATTTTAGTAGCTCTTCCACCTAAAATCATTTAAAAACATATCTCAGCATAGTAACTGCTTTTTTCAGTTACCAAAGTACTGTCATCTCTGCATGGAGTGTGGTGCCAGTGTGACTTTGTTATGTTTTAATTTCTCCTTTGCCTTGCCATGATATCAGTGAGAACAAATGTGTTGCCAGCTGTGCTGGGCACAAACAGCTTCCAGTTGCATCTGGCAAGAATTTGGGGGAAATCTACTGTGAAGCAAGACTTGGAAGAACTTGTTCTACTTTAACAGCAATAAACTTTCAAAACTTGAGTTTCCTGAACCCTTTGGACATAAAAACACATCACTAATGGGTGCTCTTCAGTCAGTCTGCCTTTCCTTGGAGGATGTCCTGAGCAATGAAAGCATGTACAGTGTGCTCTATTTATAACTTAGAAAACAGAAGTAGTACCAATGTCTTTGGCTACGTTGCTTTCATTGTGTTTGCAGCTACTAAGCTGTTCTGTTTTGGAAGTGCAAAAAAAAAAAAGATTATATGGGCTGTGCAGCCTCCTCCTAAGCTCCTATATTTCAACAAGTAAAGACTGAAAGGATGTATTGCATGTGTCCAACCACAATGGCCCTAACTGAGCATCTGCTGTATGTTGTGGGAAGTCTTCCTTTTGGCTTCAGTATATGCTGGATGAGGTCCTTTGGCAGTATCACCATTAGCAGGATCTTTTGCTCAGTGCATGTGCTAAATTAAACTTGAAAATGTGTCAAAGAGATGCTGTTTGCATGTTGCTTCTGCAGGCTGGGTGTGGTGCTGGATATTACCCCTTGTCCCTCAACAAGATGAAGGGAGAATCTGTCTAAATAACTTCTAATTCATCCTGAACAAGTGTGTTCTGTTAAACAGATTTGGGGTGGATTTAGCAGGGGAGCAATGTATATGTCAAGAAAATGATATTCTACTTATATTAGAGGGCTCTTGTGATGATAAAACTCATTTATGGTGATGTTATTGATGCACTTCCATATGGCTACATAGCACTGTGGGTGCTGTGGAACCTGTTTGTGCCCAGTACAGCTGGTAACATGTTTGTTCTCACTGATACTATGGCAAGGCAAAGGAGAAACTAAAACATAACAAAATCACACTGGCACCATACTCCATGGTATTCCCTGAGGCTGAAGGCCAAACCTGGCTCACAGAACCCATGTGGATGCCTGAGATGGAGAGATTTTACCTGGATCATTGGTTCCCAAGTTGGGTCTGTTGCCCCAGTGTGCTTCTTCCTAGAGCAAGCAGCCTGCAGCTGAATTGAAACCTATGAGCAGGAGTTTGCAAGGCTCCCATGTGGGCAATTATTTTAAAAGGAGAGTTTTGTGCAGTTAAAATCATAGGTCAGTCTGGGTGTTTGGTTTAGGACAGATTCTAAAATTTTGGGATAAACACAGTACAGGTTTTAGTATTTCTCTGCTAAGGCTGTCAGGAGCCTGAGTCTGTTCCTGATAGATCATTAGGATTAATTACCTAGGTCCTAGTCTGCTTCAGACTAAAGATTGCTGAAGGGTGAAACTGTTCCTCAACTCACCCCAACACTTCTTGCTTACCTGCACCTACAATGCAACGAGTTGTTCCATTCTACTATTTCCCAGTGTAGATTAGGAGAGGGCAAAGCATTTGTGTTGTATCTTCTGCCAATGCTGCTTTCTGTGCTTGGGCTATCATCTGACTACCTAGGCAATCTGTCAGGCTCGTGTGTGAAAAAGATCACTCCTGCTTAGCTGACTCATTTTAAGGCAAAACAGATCCTAGAAAGAACTTCCTCCCAGTCCCCTTATGTGGAAGGAATGGCTTGGGAAGCTTGAAATGGCTTCTTAATTCTCTCAATTGAGAAATGCATGGCAACTAGCCAAAAGAAAAAAAAGAATCCTTTAAGTTGCTTATTAGTATATGGAATGGTAAAATTGCCTTTTTTTTTTCCCCTGTGTCTATTCAGGGCTGGTAAATTCCATAATCAATGCTTTCTCCAAGTCACATAAGCATATGGCAAGCAAGGCTGAAGTTTGCTTAAAAGTTAATTCCAATGTTTTTAATGTCTGGCAAGTAGGACCAATTGCTCTGTGCAGTCTGAGGTTCTTGGTGACAAGTATCTGCACAAGGAAGGTTAGGAAAGATGCATGAATGAACCATTTATGTAAATATAAGTCACAGAGGGTGACCATGTATGGTTTACATCACTGTGTGGTTTAAAATCAGTCCAGTAGCTCACATTTCTGATTTTAGTCAGAATGAAAGGAGCTTTTAACCCCTCAATTAAACCATTTAGGACAGGGATTACCTCATGCTCCTTTTATGCCTAAATACCCAGACAGAGGCATGGCCCAACAGATACCTTTGCCCCCCAAAATGATGGAAACAGTTTCTGCCTGGTACCTTTAGATACGTGTTTTCCCCACAGTCAGATGCTTGGATTGGAAGGCTGACAACTGCTCATGGAAGTCTGGACAAGAACACAGGTATCTGAAATAATGTTGTCAAATGTACCTGAGCTAAACCCTTTGATTTGGTGGAGCATTGCATGGGCTTTGAACATGTGCAAGTTAGCCCACAAGGTGAAGAGCCACAGAAAGCTGAGACCCTTTGGAAAGGATTCAATTAGTCTTGGGCAGATCTTATGAAAGCATTTATGATTTTACCTAAGTTTCCTGTGGCAATCTGTGTAAACCTTGTAATGTTGTGCAGCAGATTTGCCACTGAATCAGGCAGGGGAGTGTTTTCTCCATGCAATAAATTGTTTCCTCTTTTTGGTCATCCCTTTGGAACTGTTCTCTCTTTACAGAGAGGATGCTCAGGTTCCTTTTGAAGATCTTGCCTGTGCCACTTTCTCAGGCAGTGGCTCCACTTTGAGGATGCCTCTGTGGAAACACTTCAGGTCTTCTAAATGACAACTCTTTTTGTACAGTTAGTCACCAGCAAAAATAAGTTGCTTTACTGAGCTTAAGCACCAAACATTTCATCTGGAAGCCAAACTGGAAATCACTCTGTGTGTGATGCATTACCTTTTTGTAGTCATATGAGATGGTTTATTTAGATTCTCT
>NW_008690802.1:239771-244968 GCF_000695815.1 Acanthisitta chloris | reverse complement strand
TGCTGTTTCAGATCATTTGTTTCCACCTTTGCATTGATTCATTTCCACCGAGCTGCTCTCCAGCCTCTCATTCACAGTCTGTAGGAACAGTCAGGGTTGTCCTGTCCCAGGTACAGAATCAGCACTTGCCCTTGTTAAACTTCATATGGTTGGTGATTGTCCAGCCCTCCAATTTGTCTAGGGCTCTCTGCAAGGCCTCTCTCCTCTGAGGGACTCAACAACTCATCCCAACTAAATGGGGTCAGCAAACTTAGTATACCTTCAAGTCCTGCATCCAAGTCATTTATGAAGATATTAAAGAGCACTGGTCCTAAACTGGAGCCCTGCAGATCCTCACTAGTGACTGGTTACTGGGATGTGATGGTGAGGATTCCCAGGGAAACTGGCACAGCTGCACTCTCATGATCTTGCTCGTGATTTGCTCCATTTCACATTTTTGGAATGGAGTTTTGTCTCCAAAAAATTATGATTTCTCAATACTTGTCATTATAATGAGCTTTTTAAAACTTATAGAGAAAAGATATTAGGGTTATTGCTACCAGTTATTGCTACCTTGGGTGACAACTAAAGCTGGTTCAGTTGGCCCAAACTTCATGAAAAGCAGAATAACACTTGCAAATATTTTCCAAAGTCAGTATTGAAATTTGTCCTGGTGTTTAGAGGTGTGGAGTGACCCCAAGTCCAGCACTTTCCACCTTTCAGATTCAGGTCCTACAGGTGCATACCACATTTTCTAAGATAGTGGTAGCTGTTCTTGTATTTTGTTGGATGTTTCCTAGGGTGACTAGATCACTGGAGATGTGTGTGATCCCTCGAGGGACCATAGTTGCATAGAATGCTCATATATCTTATGTAACCCAGTCTGGATTCCAGTCACCTTAATGGTACAGACATAAAATACCTTATTTTTTTAGCTTGGCACCACTGAAATGAATGTGATTTATTTGTGGACTGAGGTGAGCTCGAAATCTGGTATCAGAAGTCTGTCTCTCTCAGTGCTGGTGAGAAATGGAAAGAAACAAACATTGCCACTTGCTCATTAATGCAATTACCATACCCCATCAAACATATGCTGATAAATTTGAGAGGCTTAAACTATTCATTAGACATATGCATTCATTAGTGTAGCCATCATAAAATAAACAGGGGAGTGTCCAGCTTGGGGAAAATTTCAGAGAACAAGAGCTCACATTATACAAAGCTATGATGATAAATGTCTCCTGTGGCATAATTTTAACTCTTACCATCTGTTATTCCCCATTGCCATAGCAACTTAAAATAAATATTAAAAATAGTCTGAAACCAGGAAAAGCACAGCAGGGAATGTCTGTCCTGAAAGAAAACAAGCCCTCAATTTGACCAGGCAATAGCTGGAAAAAGGACTGATGAGAACTTCAGGAGCTTTAGCTGGGAGAATTTTCAATATGCAGGGGTGGGTGGGAGAAGGATCCCAAACCAGTGTTTATAAGCAGTTGTAGCTGGGCTACCCAAACATTATGAAACATTCAGTGCTGTACTTGCCATCTGTTTTCGACTTTGAGCTTGAGAAGTAATTCTACTCTGTTAGAGGATCTGTGTATATATACACAAATATGATTTTGCATTTTTGGCAGATGTGGGTTTCTTCAGTTGGAAAGGGATGAGGAGCTGTTCTGATTCAGTCTTTGAAAGCTTGGAGCATTGCACTGGTGTTCATCAAGTGATGCCATTCAAATGTTATTAGAATTGAGTGTTTAGGCCAAAGACAAGGCTTAAAAAGAGAGCTGCACTTTCATGCCAGGCCAGCACAGGAGCTGCTTCCAGAGGCTCCTTTCTGGAAAACACAGGAGCTTAGCCCCATGCAGCAGGGAAAATGAACAAGGGAAAGAAAGGGTGAAAGGCTGTTTTTAGGTTAGGGGCATGCAGAACGTTTCAAACAATTTGAAGTGGTGTGAAATAGCAGAGTGCTTCAAGAACCCAGGAATGTCACTCCTTTTTGGGGAGCTAAGCCGTTTGGGAGTGTCCTGTGTAAAAAAATTCTTGGTTGAAGAATGCTTTGCATGGAAAGAAGAGCCCTGCTTGGGGGGATTGCTAACTGTTCTGGGTGTGTCATTGCTTTGGTCTAATTACAATGGAGGTTTGTTTAGCTTCCCTGGTGAGTGTTCCCTTTTTTAGTTTTTTAGTATTCCCTTCCATCCATTTGGCAGTCACTTCAAGAGTGATCTGTGATAAGAGATGAGAAAACAAACTCCAATTTGATATCAGGCAGTAGCCACAGAACTTAGATGTAATCACTGCAGCATAACATCCTGTGCAGTTCTGTGTGCACAGTGTGCACCATGGTGGACTTCATGCATGAGATCTCATTTGAACTTGCAAATGAGGAGAGTCTGGATATGCAAACCAGCCTGGGAATTCAGGTGCCACCAGTGCAAATAGAGTCTGTGGCTGGGCTTGGGGTATGTGAAACCAGAGGAACACAAATCAGAAATTGTGTTTGGCCCTCTTATTGCTGATGACCTGATAGGCAGGTTTTTCTCTGCAGCCTTGGGGTTTGCTCTGTGACAATAACACCAAATGCAAATTGTAAAAGGCAGCCAAATATCAATGCTTTGGTTTGCAGGAAAGCTCTGACCCACCAGAACTGTACCTGCACGTGAGGTCCAGTTTCAGATACTACATGTCTGAGTTTTCCTAGATGTGGCTTTTCTTCCTGTCCTTTGTTCTGTGCTGTCTCAAACTTCAGTGTAATCTGAGAGTTTTCTATATTTGGCCAGAGCTGCTGATCAGTGCTGCCCTCAGCCTGCTTTGCATCTGGAAATTGTGGACACTTCCATGGCACAAAACCAGGCTGACTGCACAGCTCCTGTGTTATGAGAAATGCCAAACTGCACAATTAAATCAGTCCCTGTTGGTTTTAAGCCTTATGGATCTGTCAGCTGCTCTGGAAGGATTGAGAGCTGTTGGCTATGTTCAAACAGCTGCTGTATGAACACACCTCAGAGCCTTAGGCTCTGCCCCAGACTCACTTGAGCTAGGTCCAAGGTTTCTCATAAAGCTGCATATTCTTTCTGCCAGGTTCATCAGGACACAAATGAGGCATCTTGTTTGATGATGTGACCTCTGAGACACCTGTGCCACTTTCCCCTCACTGACAGAGCTTTTCCCTGGCTTGCTGTCCTAGTCTCAAGTGAAGTGTGGAGAAGGTTTTCTCTGAGACCTGTAGGAGTGGTGATAAGGGAACCAATGTGATCATCTATTAGGATATGACATAAGACACAGTTTCAGTCTGTCTGTTGGGACTCCTATGTGTCCATGGTGGACTCTCACACCCACCACAAACAGAATTCCCCAAACCCCATCTGACCCTACTTCAGCTAATCAAATAGTTTAGCCAAAGCTTCGCTCACTTCATCTCTCTTCAAGTATTCATTATGCAAAATGATTTCTTTAGCACCTTGAGAAGAATATTGTGCAGTCTTGTCCACCTTGCTCTTAGCATTTCTTTTTCCTTGTGCTCCATTCCTGTCTGCTTATTTTGTCAGGAATCCATGCTCATACTGATGTGCTTTCTGGCATGCTGCAGGAAGGAAAGGGTTTTCCAGGAGTTCTGGGAACAAGCCAATTGCTTGGAAGTCTTGCTGGAAACACTGCTTGGAAGTTGCATAGAAAATAATAAAACTTTCATGTATTCTGCTCAAAATAGGCTGTTATTCAATAGTCTATCTAGTTGGATGTGGTGGAAATGCATATGTATGTGTGCTCTGACTGTGCTCAGTGTGTGTATTGCTTAATGCAGACTGTGTGCTCGGAGGTCTTGCTACTGAAGATAAAATGTTTCCTGCTTTGAGGAATTTACAGCCTAGATGGACACTTCAGGAAGACAGAAAATCCAACAGCAGCCCAAGATGGAATAGCTCATTGGAGGAAGTTTATCTCTATTTCATGATGGTGATGACATAATTTTTACTTGGAGGAGTAGGATTTATGCTGATGTACTTTCAGCTTTTATGCCAATCTCCTTATGTATTGCATTAGATGGTCCCTGCTGCAAGGGTTTGAAATCTCAACTAGATTAAGATATCTGATCTCTGCTTCCCAAAAATTCCACTGTGTTGTCAAGGGAAAGCAGAAAGCTGATGGAAGACATGGCAGTGTGCAAAAGGCCTGCCATATTTCACTGGGATTTCCTCTGACATCTGTATGTAGCTAGTTGATTTTTTTCTTCGCTTTCTTTTTTTCCTTTTTGACCCAAATAGCAGCATAAGTGAGTTCAGCAGTCAGCACCACACATTCTTGAAAGCATCTAGAGAATTCAAATGATTCTTTTATGGGTAAAGTGAAAGCCATGCAATTAGGATTTCCATCTGTGTGATCCTCTACTTTGGGATGGTGGCAAACACGTAGCATGAAATAAGCTTATTGCAGCCGTGGGAGAAGAGCTAAGGGCAAACTTCTTTGTTTACAGTTTTGTTGTAGAGTTTTACTTCTTTGGAAACTGTGCAGATGTTTACAAAACTTCCATAAAGCTGCTTCCTGAAGCTATGCCTGGTCTTTACACTGAATACTCAGATGGTTCAGAAGTTCCCTAACTCCCTATTTGCACAGGAACCTCTCTCCAGTTAGCTCTGAATTTGTGCTGTGCCCTTAGAGAAAAGCCCTTGCTGTGCCTTGTAGTCCAGTCTTTTACTGCATAGATCATGTGTGTTTTCAAGCAAACCTGAGCCTTGTTTTGGATGGGTTAAAGTTTAGTCCAGACCCAGTTTAAGCCTCTATGTAGTTTTGCATTTGGGCTGTAAGGGATATATGGTTTTGTATTTGAGAAACCTCTACAACATTTAGAGGTTTGTTTGTTTGACTGAATGCTGCTTTGCAGTTAGAAGCTGTGTTATGCTGTCTGTCTTTGTGCTGGATTTGTATCAGTAAATTGTAAAAAGCTTCCAAGTTCCAAAAGGCATTTCCTTCTTTATTCCTTCCTCTTAACTTTCCATCTTGTACAGGCTGCAATAGTTTCCAGACTTGCTGTTTAGGATCCCATGGATCTGGAGAGCTCATGGTGACTATCATTTTATTCTGCTGAGTACTTTAAAAGTTGTAATGAGCCTGTGTGGTAAGGTTAATAGAGCCTCCTGGTTATTCTCACAGTACTTGTAAAAAATCACTTGATGTCATGACTTCATATCCAGATGACTGTATAAAATTAGGAATACTCTTAATG
>NW_008690802.1:226794-239731 GCF_000695815.1 Acanthisitta chloris | reverse complement strand
ATGAAAATGCAATCATTTTATCAGGGAGATAACCCAGAACTTTCCAAAGGTTGATGAATAACATGCCAAGTCTTTTCAGTATTCAATATTAAAGTTCAAGGCATAATGCACTGGACACATGGGAAAAGTTCCCTCCTGCTTGCAGATGATTGATGTGCCAACCTTTCATTCTGCTCCCAGCATGCTTGTGCTTTGAGGTGTAGATTATTTTATTTAAGAAAAAAGGTCACAGGTCTTTCAAAATTTTCTCTTACTTACACTATTTAGAATTTTAATGTTTTCACCATTAAGGTGAATGAAAATTAAGAACCATGTTGTCTCTTGCATGATATCCTTTAGGGCCTTGTGGAGTAAGCTCTTCTGCTCAGAAATTGCTGTCCACCAAACCCATTACCTTCCTCTGGGCTGGAATAATTAGAGCTGGGTATAAGTAACTTTCCTTTTGCATTTTATTTTTTATTAATCTAGAGAGGGAAGGAAATGAAATGCCAGCATGGCTTTCATCAAAAATGAGTCTTTGTTTATACAGATGTTTGCTGCTTACAGGACTGAATACCATTCCACAGTCTTGCCAGCCCATTTCAGGTAACTCATTATGATTATAAAGGTGATGGGTGAGGCATTCACTTTTGTTTGTGAACCACAGTGCTGAAGTGTTCACCCATAATCAATGGTCAATTCCTTGCTTATCTTTGCTGCAAAGCCTTTCTAGCTTTTCCTTCATCCTTTTTTTTTTTCTCTGTCTCTTTTTTTTTTTTTTTCCCTGGAGATAAAAAAATGGAAAAAGCACTCTGAATATGGCTTATTGCACTGAAATGGTCATGCTGCAAAGGTCAGCCTTCCCCTGCAGCTGGCTTAGTATTCCCACACTGAGGATTACACAGCCTGTCCTTATAGAACAGGAGTAACTGGTGTACCCTTTTGTGCCAACAGGGATGAGATGTCTCTGGTGCTTAATGCCCAGGAGGTCTGGATGCAATCCATACATGGATTCTCTAGAGCATGGCAATGACTTGTTGGGTAAGACTGGGAAAACACTTTCTCTTTTACCATATCACACATGAACTCCTTTGGCAAAGAAGACTGATCCTTTCAGGGGGTGAGCGATGCTGGAGAAGCACATGGCATGAAAGGCACATACCACATGTCTTAGAATGCTCAAGGTAGTGCTTTGTGGAGATGCTTGTTGGTGAGGGCCTGGGCTTGAGCAGTTTGTGTAGGTAAGGCTCCAGGAAATGTGGGTGCTTTAACAAAGAGACTTACTGGAACTGGTATTCACTGATCACAGAGTCATGGAATTTTTAGGGGTTGGGATGGACCTTAGAGATCATCCAGTCCCAACCCCTGCCCTGGGCAGGGACACCTCCCACCAGAGCAGGTTGCTCAAGATTTTAGCCAACTTGGAATGAAACACTTCATTAGGGCTGAAGCTCTTATGAGTGGACATTTTCCAAGACCTTTCAACACTGCAGGAAGCAAAAGTATTTTGCTTTAATTTCCCATTTCTCTCCATTCTCTCCTGAAATTGTCTTAAACACGTTTGGAGCTATGGGAGAAAATGGGCAGGAAGCCTTTGTAAAACATTTCCTCCTGTTGGCTCTGCATCTGTGCCCACCCTAAAGTATTTCCTTTCTTCTTTGTGTTTTGGGATTCTCCCAACAACCCCAAATGCCGTATTAGGGAGAGCAGTTCTGTTTCTTAGATGAGTCACTGCAGTTCCTAACAGAGTCCCTCTCTGGCTCCTGTAGCCCCTTCAGACACTGATAGATGATGATGATATCTCCACACAACCTTCTCTTCTCCAGGCTGAACAGTCCCAACTTCTTCAACCTGTGCTCATAGGGTAGATGCTCCAACCCTCTTATCAACTTTGTGGCCTCTTCTGGACCTGCTCCAACAGTTCCATGCAATCAAAGCAAGTATAATGCATGAAATTATGTGTATATGTATGATATGTAATCATAAGTCAGTGTAATCCATGCTCTGCTGCTCAAGGTTAGCTCAGTTCTAAGAGGCTACTGAAGTTGATGGGAATCTTTTGCAAATTTGGGGTTCTTCCCAGGGTGGCTGTCTGGCACCATGTAATTATTAGAGGCCTCATGGTATGTGTTTGTCATCTTTAGATATAATACCCTTGTGTTTATTCCTCATGAAAGATAAGTGTCTACAAACAATAGGTCTGCACATGTGCAGTGTGTTCCTTACAGACTCTCAGATCCTTAGTAGGTGCTTGGTGAGAATGTGGTTGTCAGCATCATCAGGACCAGACATGAAGGGACTGAGTGTCCATCAACAGACCTACCAGGGGTAGGGATTTTGTCACACAAACCAATGAGTCATCCAGAATGTGCACAGCAATCTTTGGCCCAGACACTCAATGGGTCACTAATCAGCAGGAGAACAAAGTAGAGAGATAGGAATTAACTTATAATTCTGACTTGATTTTACTGTGACCAGGAGAAGCTGATGGGGTTTTTGGATGAAAATTCCTATCCCCTAAGGATGCTTTATACCTGCTGGTGTCTCTCCATGGCTAGTTTGCCATACTGGCCCAGAAGAAACTGGTATGAACCTGGTAGACTCTGGGCAGCATTAGCTGCTTCAGGGGGAGGTGGTAGATGCTTTGACCATAATAGCAACTGTGAGTTATTTGGCACCTTGACTGTCTACAGAGGCCTGGATGTTTGGGTGGGTTTTTTTCTCCCAAGAAGAAATACTTTGTAGTAAATGGGATAGGCTTAACATTTCCACAATTTATTAATTGCCAAATGAATAAGCTCTTAAGAAAAAAACCCTAAAGTTTTAGTTAGCAATATATGATCTTGTAACTGAGACTAAGGACTTTTGCAAAGGGTCATAAGAAAGCTCTCCTAAAAGCTAGTAGTCATATATCAATATAATCTTGGTTGATACTAATGGTACCAAAGAATTACTGAGCAAAAATAAATGCCTGGAAAAAAAAAAAATCCTTAACAAGGCAAAGAATACAAATGGCATCTATAAATGTCTGATGTTTCTTCTTTATCTGAAAATCCAGACAGGGTACTTAATCAAATGTTTTCTTCTAGAGATACAAACCCATGTAGCTTCTGGCTCATGTATCTAAACTCCATGCAAGGGAGAAAGCTGCTTAGTAAGGTCAATGTTTCTGCTAATTGTTAATTTGGTTAGCTGGTGATGGTTATCAGCAGCATGAGAAAAGTGAGAAGGTGCTACCTTCCACCTACACAACTGCCTGGGCTCCAGAATTTTGCAAGTATTCTGAATTGCTCTCTCAAAATTCCTCACAATATTATTACAATTTTGGATGTAAATTCAACCCTCAAAGGTATGCAAGAGCTGCAGAGCATTTTACTGCCAATGCCTGTAAGTTGTGTCCTATCCCAAATTAAGCAGCAATACTTCTGCAGAGCATAATTGTAATTAGCTCTGGAACCCAAGCCTAACGTTTGGCCTTGGGGAGTTGAATTCAGTTGATTGTAGTGCTGGTGGGAAAATGAATTCTGTAATTGAGGCTGAGATCTGATGTCCCCCACAGTATTTGAGTATTCAAATACACAGTTTTGGGAGAAGTCCATTTCTAATATTCATGCTAATTTATCATTTTAACTGACATATTTGGATTCCAGAACAATTGTAGGTTAAACAAAAGGAAAACAGGATATTAAAGGATCCGATGGGTCCCATCCAAGTTCTGTGTGAGTCTCTCTCTCTCTGCTGGCTTTCATGGAATGTAGCCCAATCTCTGTAGAAATAGTTCTTGAATTCTTTTCGTTGGAAACGCTGACAAAAATTAATATGCCCCTAAAGTGAAACAGACCTGAGAAACAAAACAAAACTGAGCTCTTAGAATTGCCCAAGCCAAAGGAAGTGCAGAAGCTAAACAAATACCATGAGAATGGAAGAGATTTATGCTTTCAGTTTTAATACTTAAAGTATGAATAACAAAGATAAGGTAACGGTGGTCTATCTGCTAATTAGAATAGCACTGGAGATCTACTGAAAATGGAATTTTTAACTGTTCAGTGCCTTACTGGCATTGAGACATGGTGTGTTTGAAAGAGATGATTTTTAAGATAGTCCTGGAATGGTCCAGGTTGGGTTTGGACCATGGTGTGAAAAATTAAACATGAAACAGGTTTTTGAAAGCTCAACACTTCCACCTTTCTTTGGTAAGGAGCTGGTTAATGACATTTTCCTTTGCTATTTTAATTTGTGTGGAAATATTTCCACTGTGAAAGTAGAGTGACATGATTTTTTTTGGTAGTAATGTTGCTGGTTTTGCAGTGTGATGCAAAGAGCAATTGTTGGGATATGAAAATGGGATCCTGGAAGTCATCTTGAAAAGCATAATGAAAATTATTTTGTCTTTTTGAGTTAAGAGCATTGATTTAATTGATGCTGAACCCCTGCTTGCAGGTTGTTTTTTTTTTTGTAATTGATGCTGAACCCCTGCTTGCAGGGTTGTGTTTTTTTTGTCTCCTTTTCTTTAGAGCTGAAGTTATTCTGAGTACAGTGCTATTGTGGGAAATCTTCACTCTTCAACCTGAGAGTAACTTTGCTGCTGACTTAAGTGGTGCCAGTCAATTTAGCTTTAAATGTAAGGGGCTTAATCCTGCAGGTAGGCAGAGAAAAAGGAGACCAAAATTCAGGTTTTCTATGGAAAGAAGTACTGGTGGGCTGTGACAGTAAGTATTCAAATAAGTGTTGAAAGAATAAATTTATCTAGTTGGGGAGCAAAACAGCTTCTAGGAACCTGCTTGTCAGAATGGGCATTTACATAGGTTGGGGGTTGGTTGGTTAGTTAGTTGATTGGTTGGTTGGTTGATTGGTTAGTTGGTTGGTTGATTGGTTGGTTGGTTGGTTGGGTTTTTTTTTTTTTGGTTTGTTTTTTTTTTTGGCAGTTTTGGGTTTGTTTGTTTGGGATTTTTGGTTTGTTTGTTCACTTGAGTTTTGGCCTTTGGTTTCCAAAGAAGGCCTGAAAATGTGTTTACTCTGAATTCTTTCCAGCTGTGATTTGCAACATGAGGTTCAAAGTCCAGAAGTTTGACCAGGTGGAGGCTCTGTGTGCACACTCAGCCTTGGTAACTGATGAGTACTCAGACCTGCCAGTACATGGTAGTGTTGAAACTGCTGTAAATACTTTCTGGGCAGACACCAAAAATCCTGAGGGTTTAAGTCAAGGAAAATCCCTCTTACCTTGCAGATAACTTGCAGAAATAAATGTAGAATGAAGTCTGCATTAGATCACTCCAGCTACTTACTGCAGAACACCATGGCTAGGAAGAGGAACATGTGATCTATTCCTCCACTGTATACATTCCAGAAAAATGTATTTGTTGAGTTTATTTATAGGCACTTCTGTGGAGCTCACCATTGCAGCATCATTTCATTGCTCTTAGGGCATTCATGCCTTTAATGGAAAGGACAAATGTTTTTCCTCATTACAGTTCTACAATGAGGGCACAGCAGTGAAATTCATCTCATCTCCCAGTTGGGAATCTAACTAAAATAAGTTTTTCTGCTGAAGAATGTCACTGTTTTCTCTCCCAGTTGGGAATCTAACTAAAATAGGTTTTTCTGCTGAAGAATGTTACTGTTTTGCAGCAGTTTGGGGCAGGTTTCTTAACAGATATGAAATCATGAATGTACTCTTCAGGTTTCTTTAAATGCATTAAGTATTCA
Organism: Acanthisitta chloris; assembly: GCF_000695815.1. Taxonomy (NCBI): domain Eukaryota; kingdom Metazoa; phylum Chordata; class Aves; order Passeriformes; family Acanthisittidae; genus Acanthisitta; species Acanthisitta chloris. The sequence continues at coordinate 234,046 of NW_008690802.1, read as the reverse complement.
ATGTGAAATGAAATTGAAAAAACTCTGCTAGTCATAGTTTTCCTGCTTTGCAGCAGAGTTTGTTTAGCTTACCCTGGTAAAGGGCACATGCCATAGGGAGTACAGCTGCTTGGAAAACATCAGTCCCTTCAGTGATCTGCTTCTCTCTCAATCCCCAAAACTCTCAGCACAACGAAAAGAATTTCATGCTTGACAAGAAAATTCTATTGAAGGATTAATTAAGGGGAAAAAATGATCGTAACCATAATTTTTGATCGAAATGCTAAAAAAAAAATGGAGTCAAGTAAACTTCTCACTTAAAATTTCATCAGGTCCATCTGTCCCTGCAGATCCCTCACAATCTCAGGATGTAGTTTAGGCTTTTTGTTAGCTGGGTCACCTTGCAGGGCATCATGAGAAGCCCAGGCCAGCTGAAAAACTTGGCCTCAAAAGAGCATTTTTGAGGCATTTGTCTTAGGAATCTTGAGAGACTCTGTCTTAGCATTTCTGGAGGTAAGTTTTTTTCAGATGAAGCAAAATGTCTGTTTTATTTTTGAGACTGTTTTGGTCCAAAAAAATTAGCAGTTCTCAAAGGAAAGTGTGATTTTTTTATTTTTTATTTTTTATTTTTTATTTTTATGGGAAGGGGGGAAGAAAAGTCTGGCTTAGCACCTGGTATTTTCATCAATTTTTCTAATCAGAATTTTTGGTTATCCCAAAACCAAAATTAAGAAGCCTTTAATCTTTATCCTACTTCTGCTACTGACTTGGATGCTTGAAGTCAATTTATTTTCTGTTATTTTTTGATATTGCTAGATTTTTTTGCTAGATATTGCTAGATATTTTTGATATTGCTAGATAATTTAGGTATTAATGATTTAGATATTAGTTAGATATTATATTTAGACATTATATTTAGATATTAGACCTTTGCATACTTGAAACACTCTACATAATTTTTAATGCTATTATCTCTGCTAATATTTTGGGCCAAAATGCTCTTTGCAATATGATCCAAAATGAGAACAGGAAGATAATTTAGAAGAAAAATACTGTAACTGTCAAGACTTTCATCTCCATTATTAGTAGACCATGTGTGGTTTCTCTGAAAATTAAAAGCAAACTGAAAGCTTTGACTCTCATAACTCATATAAACAATGAGTATGTTTTCTGGTATATGTTTTATAAAGTTTATGCCAGTCTTGAAAATGTTGAAACTTGCTAAAGAGCCTGAGGCTAGAAAGAGTGGCCAAGTAAAGAATCCCATGGAAATTCAGAGGAAGAGAAGCAATCTGATCCTGGAGAGATTTCTGGTAAACCAGAAAGTCTGAGGAGGAAGAAACATATGTCTCTTCAAAGCTGTAGTTGTTAGAAATCAACTATTCAAAGTGGAATTCCACCAAGCAAAAAGAACAGGAAGGGAACTGACAGGAGGGAAGAGAAGGAAGTTTTTTTGATCAAAGGCCTGAGGGACAGAGCTTGCTGTGGCTCTGCTGAGCTGTTGTGGGATCTTCACCAAGAAAGTGAAAAGTTGCAGGGGTAAGTGGTTTTCCAAGAGCAAGGGATGGGAGAAGAACTGATTGCCTTGTTGAAAGATAGCTGAGATGAAACTGCCAAGGATGACCTTTCTTCATAAATTTGTTCTAAAGTGGACTTTTTTATTTCCCTTTTGTTGTTGTGTTTCCAATTCTGTAATTAGTATGTTAAATTTTAATCTGTGGGAATTAACTTGGCTTGTTTTGTTGTCCTTCAGTTGCTATAAGAGGTTTTGGGGAGCCTGGCTGGTCAAGAGGACTCTTGTGTGCAGTCAGGCTTTGAAGTCTTGAGAATTCAAAGAGAAAGGAAGAAAAGGAAGTGTGAGGAAAAGACTGTCTTGACATATGTGAGTCTGTGCCCTTTTGGCTACAGTGGGAAGATTGCTTGTGATTCTCAAGTGCAACATGCATAGTAGTGGCTCACACCAGGATCAAACTTTGTTTATCTCTACAGAAAATACTCTGTTTTTTAAACTGGGCAATTAAATGATAGCAATCATCATTTATCTCAAGTTTTGAAGTTTTGATATATTTAAATACAACCCAGGTATCACAGATGGAGTGAAAGTTGATCTTCCTTTCCACATCCTTCCTGAGAAATCCCTTTTGAAGACAACAGTGTTCTGTGCCTGGAAGGTATGAGGAGTTTATGTGCATCATTTAGGGAAAAAAAATTGCTCATTAATAATATCTCATAAGCCAACTCTTGTGTTAGCAGTGTGTTAAGCACAGAAGGCAAATTGATTAGAATGACAGAGTACAGCCTCTCTCTGAAATTGGTAATATTGGTTATAAAGCTCAGACTTATGAGCCAGGTGTCACTGATGCTGAGTTGTTCAAGCTGAGTGGGTGACTCTAAGTCTTCAGTCTGATGCCTTTTCAAACTTCAGTGGAGCAGAAGTTTCTTAACTGCTGCATGAGAAACTTCCTTGGCTAGCTCAGAATAGCTTCATTTCTATCACACAGGATGCTCCATACAAAGAAAAACCCATTGCTTGACACTCACTGTACTCTTTATCTATGGAAACAGAGAGCAAGAGAGTGTTCATGGCTACAGTGATGTGTCTGGATTAGCAAAGGTTTCCTGTGCTTATCTGTTGGCCTGTAAGATGGTGTTACTATTCTCAGGGCTTTGGAAACTCACCAGAAATGGGCTGTCCATGGGCTGCATGGATGGGAGGCATCAGTTACCTGCAGTTTAGCTCAGTAGATTATACTCTGGTTTCCAATTCAGAACTAAATATCTCCATATGTTGTTGGGGGACAGACCAAATCAGACTGTTGGTGCTGGGGGACAAATGATCTGTGGGCTGAGTTTTAACACTGAGCTTTTAACATTTTTCTCTGGCATAGCAGCATAATGACTTGATGAAGGGAGAAAATACACTGACATGTTCTTCATAGCTAAAACTGTTCCTGTGGCTTCCTTTTCCCCATGCTTTTTGTACCCAGTTGTTTGGTGCTGTCTTGCTACATAATTCCTTTATTTTTGCTCTGTGTCGCATCTTTTTCAGTGGTGACTGATGCAATTCATGAATCTGTCATACACCTTGAAACTCACTACAGTGAGAGGTAAAGTATAATGCAAGATGCATTTAGATGTGTTATATATGCTTCCATTTCTCCAGGTAACCCATGCTTTTTGTACCCAGTTGTTTGGTGCTGTCTTGCTACATAATTCCTTTATTTTTGCTCTGTGTCGCATCTTTTTCAGTGGTGACTGATGCAATTCATGAATCTGTCATACACCTTGAAACTCACTACAGTGAGAGGTAAAGTATAATGCAAGATGCATTTAGATGTGTTATATATGCTTCCATTTCTCCAGGTAACTTCTCCCTCGCAAGATGCATTTAGATGTGTTATATATACTTCCATTTCTACAGGTAATTTCTCCCTCATTGCAAGAACTCCATCAATTCAAGCTTCTACACTGCTCAGATTTGAACAGCTGCTTTTGTTCCTTGCCCTCCAAATACCTATTACATACATTACATTACATGTCAGTGATTATTTCCTTTTGGAGTCTTTGCAGAGACCTCAAACAAGAAAGTCAACTGTAACAGACATGTGTCTTGCAGGAGTTTTACTGAGACCACCAGCTCATTTCACATAGGTCATCAAATGGCTTTCGAAGCATGTGCTGCCTTGGACTGGTTTTGAACCATTGACTTAGGTGGAAATATTTCCTCTCCATTACTAATCCCCTGAGCCAGCTGCTCTCCAACCCCCGTGGTCATTAGTTTTAAGGAGAATCAATTCAGTGCAGAAATTCATCTTGGTGTTCTTTCACTTAGGTCTCCAGCATTCTGTGCTATGTCAGGGAACCTTTATGAAGTCTGAGACAAATGCAAAATAATCAGGAGATTGCAAAGGAGCAAAGCTTGCTTTTCTTTCTAAACTGTAATAAAAAAAGTGATATACTAGCAAAAATATCAGCTAACATTGCAGGCTAATTTCAGCTTTCTCTGTGCTGCTTCTGGTGCTCCTCTCCATACCAGCTGGGCTGTTTGGTTTCAAGGGGTTTTGTGGGTTTGGTTTTTAATTTTTGTTGAAGTGTAGAAAGAACTGAGCTCTGCAGCTGAGTCTTATGTATAAAGCAACATATGAACTCCTTCTGAATCATAGAATCATAGAATCAACCAGGTTGGAAGAGACCTCCAAGATCATCCAGTCCAATCCTACCATGGTTACTAGACCATGGCACTAAGTGCCACATCCAGTCTCAGCTTGAAAACCTCCAGGGATGGTGAATCCACCATCTGCCTGGGCAGCACATTCCGATGCCTGAGCACTCTCTCTGGAAAAAATCTCACAGGGAGCATTTTTATCTGATGAGTCAGAGAAGAAATAAAAACTTGTCAAAGGATGCAAATGTCTCATCATTGCAAAGTGTAGACCACAGTAGGAGATTGGCAGTCAGGGGACTTTTGATGAAAATAAAATTGCTGAATAACCATTTAATAGTTGGGATAAGATTTCTAGTGCTGACAATTATTGCTGTGTTCAGTAGTACCCAGTGTTGGTATAACTCTTCATCAGCCTAGAATGTTCCCATCTACATGCAGAAATGCTGGTGGTGATTTCACTTTAGAGTTTTATGTATTTGTGGCAGTTGCCACCATTCCAGAGAAAAGCAGATCTGATAAACAATGTTTGTAGGTATACCTTGAGTCTCTCTGACTGCTACTTCTTCATTTTCTGCAAATTACCACAGTATTTCTGGAGCTGCATCCTTAAATGTGAAAGTAGAGAAGGAAATGCAAAAGTGTGTAGAACAAAATTATGGGAACTTGACATACTGTCTGGAAAACATGTCTGGAAAGCTGTGGGTTTCCTTTTTACTCATACTCCTCTAAGTGGATTTGCTTTATTGCAATGCCAACAAATAATTTAAGCCATTTTTATTAGACAGCTTTTATTCTGTCCATCAGGTTAGTGGTTTTTTCTGTTATGATGATAAAAATGTAAGTTAGTGGTTTTTTCTGTTATGATGATAGAAATGTCCTTGGTTTTACCTGCTAGTTCTGTCATGGATAGCATTGCTCTACAGAATTTTTAGTCTGAATTGCATGGGTTTCTCTTGCCTTGCCAATGCTATTGTAATCTCTGCTGATTAGAACACCATAATAGTCTGTTGCCATTTGTAATGAAAGAGATGAATAGTCTTGTGGGACACAGAGTAGGAAAGTGGCAGTTTGTTCCCAGTTCTACTAAAGACTTCAGGAATAGTCTTTAAGCTCTTTTGGTATCTGAAGCTCTTTATTTGCAAAATGGGTGCAGGATCTTTGCTTTCTAGAAAGCTTAGACAACCTTTCTGGAGGGAGTTTAGGAAACTCTTCAAGAGTGCTTGCTCTTCAGAATCTCTTCTGGAAATTGCTCTATCATTGCAAAATACAAGTGGTTTTTCCAAGCTGTCATTCCTATATACTGACCTTTCAACATTTATGTTGTTTGACTGTATTTTTTACCCTTTTTCTCCCCACTTGGTAGCTTCTTTAGGATCAAGAGCTAACAGTATCATCCCCAGTGTCCAATTGTTTTTTGGCAGTTCTGTTTGGAAACAGTTCAAAAGCAATATTTCCCTGCCACCAACCTCCTTCAGCAGTGAGTAAGTGGTGAAGTGGTGCTAATTGTTTTTTCACCTCACCTAAGGCAGAAACTGCTCATGTCTTAAACAGGATATTTCACCAACCAACAAATGGTATAATTAGTTATGATGGATTTTATATTTCTATCCAAACTGCAAATTCACCATTTTCCTCTCCTCCTTCACACACTCAGAGCAATGCATGTGGTTCTCATTTGTATGTCTAGATACATCTGTCAGGTTCATTCCTACTATGCTGGTTATAATTGTTGTCTCTGGAAATAATGGGATAACAAATTCTAGTTCTGGGATTGTGAAGGAAGAGACACTTAATTAGGCTTTTGAGTGAGAGACAATGCATCAAAGTGGTGTTGTGACAATAAAAATGTGCTAGAATTCCCCGTGGCTCTGGCTATGTCTAAATATAGCTTAAAAGCCTAAGCAAGATCTGTGGTGAGCTAATTAAAGACAGTGTGATGGAAAGTGCTAAAAAGATGCCAGTCCTAAGGGAAACCAAGTTATCTCAGTGCTTTCCAAGTTCTTTGGTGCTCCTGTTTACCTGGGAACTCTTAATTGCTACAGTTAAGGGATTGTTTGTGTTTTGAAGACTTAACTTCAGGGCCTGACCTTTCAGAAAGTACAGGTCCTGCTGCTTCATATAGCTCCCCTGAAGTCCAAAGGCTTTGTAACAACTCAACCAGTTTGTTGCCAGTTCAACACTTCTCTTAGCTGAGTAAGTTCTATTGCTGTGCTGTCCTGATGTAAAAACCGTTTGGTATTTCTTAATGTCTTACAGAATTTTGTCATATCTATTTTACCACCTAGATGAGGTACAAATATGTGTTCTTCCTTCCAGTGAACTTTCTTGTTTAAGTGTTGCTTTAATTCTCTTCCTTAACTTTTAGCTGAGCAGGAGAGCAGCTAAAGTGTGATCAGATCTCTGAGTTGGTAAATTCAGTGTGTTGCTGTGCATTTGGGGTTGAAGGGAGGGATATGAATGCACTTATGACCCCACAGTCTGTTCCAAAGATCAGCAAAGACAAAGATTTTGAACTGTGAAACCCACAATTTTTCAAAGATTTTGGATAGCAGCTGAAATAATAAAAAGCCAAAATATCTGAGGAAAGGCAATAGGTAAATAAAAGAAGAAATGCCATCAGTGGCATAGGAAGGAAAGGTTGTATATCCATATACAGCAGCTTTGGTATCAACATCTCATTTCCATGGAAAAATCACAGTGTTTTCTCACCCTTTGCACAGTTTCATGTTTTTCTCACATGTGATCAGATACAAGTGAGTCCCTTCCAGCTATCTCTGATGCAAGGAGGCAGTGAGAGAAACTCCAGCCTGGCTTTAGGAGAGCATGCTGTAGATATGGCAGTTGTCAGCAGCTTCCTTTCCTCTGAGACTCTGCCCCTCTTGCTCCTAGAAAGCCTTTTTCTGAGCATGTGGTCGTGTCTGCTCTTGCTCAAGCAAATGCAAATGTTGGCAGCATCTCTGGAAGGGAGATGGTCCTGTCTGCTGACCTGGTGGGCTCTTGGGATAAATGGAAGCAGTTCCTCTGAAGTCAGTGTGGCTTTGCTGATCTATGTACAAATAATTTGTTGACATATTTTTATAGACTATTTTCACGTTGTGTCTGGAAATG
>NW_008690802.1:211478-226782 GCF_000695815.1 Acanthisitta chloris | reverse complement strand
TGATAATTGCTGACTTGACCTCTTCTGTTCTAGTTATGCTAATCTTCTCCCTGCAAGACTAAGTCATAGTAACCATGTCTTTCCTCTTTGTTTTTCTGAGTTAAAATAATCACTCACAAAAGGGAATTTTTGTTAGTCCTAAAAATATTTTAGCCCCAGTCTTTTCTCTTTCTTCTGGAAGTTGCTGCTTTGTGTCATTTCTTACCCTGTTGGCTCTTCCACTCCTGTTAAATCCCACTTTGCATTACTGTCACAGAGCAGCAGAAGTCATGCCTGTTCTCTCAATCATCACTGTCATCCTCTTTTGGCTCTTTTATTGTATCTTCCAGAATGCTATAACAAAAGGTGAAAATTTCTCGGTTGCTGTTTCACTTCACTCAGTAACATAGGGTCCATCACTTAGTCTGATGTTCATTTTGCTGAACTTCAGGGCTCAAATAAGTTTGTAGGCTGACTTTCCAGTTCCAGCATTCCTTTACTGTCAGTAATCTTTTCAGAGGAAATCCTTATCCCAAAGTAGGATGGCTGATGCTCAGGAGGTGTCTATCTTCAGCTAAAATCCTGGACAGCTCTGATCCTGTGGGAGCTGGGACAGAAGAAGGACATATGTTTGGGATTTCACAGGGTAGGAAAACCCTATGAGAGCTGTTGCCATAAGGAGTTAGTGAAAGGCCATAGGGTGGATCAGGATGCACAGACCCTTTTCAACCACTTTCCAGTATTGAGGTACCAAAGTGAGCCACTTCACTTCTTTGGGAAAGGAGCTTTCCTTGAATAGGAGAGGTTTATATTGCACTGCTTGAAGTATTTCATATAATAAAAATAAAAATGCAGGGAGCAATCACTGATCATAGACTCTGGAGTTATGGCATGCCAGGAGTGCTGAGCACTTGTGTTTCTTTGGTCTGCTCTGTGTGAGACAGAAGCTTTGCTGGTTTGTGTGACCAAAGGGTGTTGCTGGGTTTGAGCAGGGCATGCAGTGTGAAGAACAGAGAGAAATCAGGAACAAAGAGCATTTGAACTTCTGATAAGCAGTTCAGCTATGCACCAAAATGTAAACATTTGGCAAAACTGGCACACGTGTTTCATATTTCAAAAGATGAGTTAAATTTTCTAAAAGCTTAGGGGCTTTGATGTTCTCCAGTTCCTTCAAAATGAATTCCTCCTAAATGAATCTGTGAGGAATAGATTCTTTCTTCTAAGAACTTATGAAATGTGTTGTGATTTTTACTTTTGTCTTTACTAAAGGAAACCTTTGGGATGTGTGAAATGAAAAAATAGAAATGCAGAGATGGTATCCAGGTTAAGGTTTACCAAAGGTTCCAGAGTTCTTGGCTGAAGACAGTTCCCATGCAACAAAAAGAAATTAAAATTTTAAAAGTGAATATTAACTCTCCAGGATCACTGTCCTTGTTCAAGTAAAACCACATGTACAACAATTTTGCTGAATAAGCTATGTATACATCAAGTTCTTGCAGTGTACGTGAAAGGACTCCGAGAAAGGTCTACTCAATGTTCACGAGGAAAAACAATCACAAATACTTCATATCAGTTATTTTCTCCATCAGGAAGCACTTTAAGACTAAAACAAAACAACAATGCCTGACTAGTGCTAAGCAATGAGGACAGACCTTGTACCCAGGGCAGATGTGGCATGTAGAAATGTGAGCACCTTCTGCTCTGCCAGCACAAAGGATCTGCCTTTTTCCATGGGGTAGTCAGACTCAATAACCTCAGGCTTGGCTCCTTTCTCTGCCTGTCAACTTGAACCTCAAGGTAGAGTCCTGAGAAGAACTGGCTGAAATTTTTCCCTGTTGTTTTGAGATATTTATATTCCCTCTTCTGAAGATGGAGAATATTCCAAAGCAAATGGAAGACTGGATTTTTGTGTTCCCTAACCCCTTGTGCTTGGAGTCTTTGGAGAATGTTTTCAGATTTAACTTCCTCCTTGTAAAACACATACACAAACATGACAACTGCTGGAAACACTGGTTCTAATTCTCTACATACAGTGTCCTTCTTCTCCTGTTAAACCAACAGCAAATTCAGATGCTCAAGCTGATGCATTTTGAAACTCACCTTCATGAGCAGCTGTATAGAACTTTTCAGGTGGTCTTCCACCCAGATATTAGCCACACCAAAACCTCATTTGGCTTTTAAGAAAAGGTGCATCCTGCCCAGGCAAAGACCAACTCAGTACAGTCTGCTAATCCTGATTCTTCCCTTCAGTGTATTTCCAAATGAGAAATCAGTTTGACTCTGGGCCTGGGATACTGATGGTTTCCATGATCCTGAAGTTGAGTAGATGTGGAGAGTATTTTCCTACTTTTTTTTTTTTTCTTTTGGTGAGAGCTCTGCAGTGAAATGAAAGGAAAATCTATCACTATATTATAGTAATTGGAGGTAAAAGTACATCACATCCTTATATTTTACCACCAATCTGCAGATAACACAGTATCAGACAAAAGCTCAGAGGGCTGAAGTCCAAATCTTCAGTGCAGGCAAAGCAAGCTGATAGAAGAGATGTAAAATGCTAGGCATGCTTGAAGCTTGCACCCCAGCTAAGATGTGACTCTTCCTTTGGCAGAAACTACTAGGATCCTCTTGTGCCTAACAATCCTCTTCTACAGATTTTTTTTAACCTGTTCTACTGCTTTTAATAACTAGTAAATAAATAACTGCTAAAAAATACCCAGTCTATCCCTGTGGCTTGGAAATGATACTAGTTCTGTGTGCATTGACAGTGTAATGTTCATGGAAAGGAGGCACAGAGGAGTGAGTGTACAGAGTATTGCCCAGGCCAGACTAGCACAGATGCTTCCCCTTTCTCTTGATAATGTCAGAGGTCATTCAAACCTCACAAGGACCTTAAATCAGCAGGAGCCATCTTATCTGGAATCACCTAGTGAGAATTGTGGCTTTTTAACATGTACTGGTGCTGAAGTCTATGAAGAATCTGCCCAGAGGAATGGAGACAGAGAGCAGGATATCCACAAGTAAGTCCAGGTGTTAAAAATGCTTTTCTCCTAATAGGCATGGGGTTGATTTTTTTGTCATAGACTGGTGTTATATGCAGGGGAAACTCCAAAGAAGAGCATAGAGCTGCTCTTGTACAACTTGCTATGCACAAAAATACCTCCTCTTGTCGAATTTAAATTGGGGGATCTTCATTGTTATTTGCACTTCACTGTTATTTGCAGATCTTCCCCTTTTTCTCCTCTTGTCGAATTTAAATTTAATTTAAGCAAAGCTTGGGAAGTGAGTGTTTGTAAGCAGAACATCTAATATTTAGTCAGCCTCCACTCAACTCAGCAGCAGTGTCCTCTGACCACAGCCCAGACTTGCTTTGCAGCCCTGGCTACAGAAGCAGATTCCAGAAAATTAGTTTAGCATGTCAGTCCAGCATGGAGCTCCAGGCTTTGGGGGGAGGAATGAATGGAGGCACAGTTCTTGTGCAGACCACATGGATTGGGGACTGCCCTCTGATTTACACAGGTGCTGAGCTCCAGGGAGCTGCACAGGTGTATGTGGAGGCAGAAACAGGCACGTTTGTGTTTGGGATTTTTTTCAAAGCAGTGCAGACCTGAGCTGTGCAGCCAGAGCTGTACCACTCAGGCACATGCTTTATGTCCATCCAGTAGCTAACTTCATACCTGAGGCTAAAGTACAGAATATGTTGTTAGTTCCAAGTGACTTTGTACTGTTGCCAAACAAGGAACAGGCTCATTGCTTATTCTCCAAACCGAAAATACATAGTAAAAAGCAACATAACACAGAATTAGGGTTGCATGATTTAAATATTAAACAGTCAGCAGAACCAAGAGGAAAGATTATCTGTGTTAATCCTAAGCCAGGCTATTTCTATTGCTATTTTTCCAGCTGTACATGATGCTTACTATCTGCACTTGCTCTTGATGCAATCAACAGTGACATTTTTGTGTCATGGGAGGCAAATGGGCTGGTATGAAGCAGTGCCAACTTGTGACTGTAAACCTCACCAGTGCATTTGGTTTCAGTTGTAGCTTGAACTGACCTAAAACCATTTCACAGAAAGAGGGGTGTCTCAGGATGGGGTTTACTCTGTATGGCTGGACACAGAGGCCATGGCTTGGTTTGTTTGGGAAGATAATCCTTGTAATGTCTCACTGACTGAGCCCAAAGTATGTGTGCAGGTCTGCCTGAAAGCTGCAGAAACCTTTTTCCCCATTTCAATAGACAGATATAATTTGGAGGCATTGAAACACAGTAAGTATTGCTCCCTGGTAATGACATCTGTGTCTTGATCCCACCCTACTCTTGTTTTCCCAGCCAGAGAGCTGAGCTGACTCTGGCAACAAGTTTGAGTTGAACCTAGCAAAAGCCAGATTGACTGGAAGAATTGAAACCAGACTGATCTGCTTGGTCATGGCCAAGAAAGATCAAAACTGAACTTCAGGACCTTCAGTGAATTGAATTGTACTTACACATGTTAACACAACTTGTGACACTGACAGTTCTTTTAAGTATTTCAGGTTTTTACCAGTGAAGAGCTGGCCTTGCCCAGGAGTTATTAACATGCTTGAGACACATGCTCTGTAAATTGGTGGAAGAAACATGAGCCTCAGATTGTAGATCTTTCTCCCCAGCCACTGTAAACACTGGTTGAACTATGGAACCCTATACATTTGCAGCCCTGTACTTGCAGCTGAAATGGTCTTGAAAGCTGGTCAAGAAGAGCAGGAGCATATGCCTACATTTGGAAAAAAGGCCAAATATTCCACTTCTCTGTTATTTGCACATCTTATTCCAGGCTCAATGAGTTTGACAATCTCATAGTTTAAGATTCCTGATTAATGGTTCAAGAAATAAAGCTCATGGAATTTTTTCTCTCCCTATTCTGTTCCGTACTGCTTAGTTTTCATTTGAAGCAGGTCTTTTTCTCTTGGAGGAGGAAAATAAAATCCCTAGAAGAGTGATGGCTGTTGAAACTTTCGTGGTAGCTACTGGGTAGGGATTGATGCTGCAGCACTCCAATGTGGGGAATGTAAATCCCTTCAGGAAGCCAGGAGGAATGTAGTCTGTGGGAGGAGAGCAGGAAGGGACAGATGAGAAAATGGCATCTTAAACCCTTAGGAATCTCTGGAGATGGGATGTAGTAGAAGATAGCAAACTGAAAAGACCCTTTTGATTCTCAGCCTGAGCAGATGGACCTTGAGGATGAGTATTGGGGTAGAAGGTGTTACGGTTAATCATAGATTAATCACATCAGTATAGGAGCAGAAGTGTTTCTAGATTGATTTCCTTCCATCATCTCTTTCACTGAGACAGTGGGAAGGCAATGCAGTGTGTGGTCAGGTTTTTGTTAGCACTGTGCTCTGAGAGGCAACCTCTTGATTGCAAGATTTTGAGGGGGTTAAATTGAAATAATTTCCTGTGTGAATGGGTAAAGTTCTGATGTGGAGTCTGTCTTCCTATCAAATCTGAAACTCCTGTGCTCTGAAGCCTGGAACTCCTCTGTGAAACAGAGTACATTTTTCAGGTGGTCCAACATCTTGTTCTTCTGGAAACACCCACAAAAAATCAACCCCAACCAACAAAAATAAATCCCAAACTGTCATCAGCTAGCATCACACAAATGCATAGCATGGAAACTTCTAGCCAAACACTTAATACTGAACAAAGTTATAAGCTACTGCAAAGGAGGTGTCCTGTAATGGAAAATGTTACTCAGGATGGGCTAGATGAGAAGCTGACACTGGTATGTAGAACTGTAAAGCCATGGGTGGCTTGTTTTCCCTCTGCCTTTCCACCTAAGTTGTACAAGCAGCATCTGCCACTAAGGTTATTTTTGCATTAAATTTCAAGCTAAAAGTAGAATTTATAAGCTAGTTTTTGGTTGGGTGCTTGGGTTTCTTTTTAAAATTATAAATAGACATGCTTTCATGTGAGATCTCTCACGTTCAGTGCCAGGGGGAATAATTCATACTCAGAATCTGAAAAAGGATTTTTGTTTTTTTGCTGGACCAGTATGTAAAATGTCAGCTTGGATTCCCTGACTTTGCTCAATCACTGGAATTACTCTCAGAGCATGGTCTCATCTTTTTTACCTCCAGAAGGAGGGTGAGACAGCCTTCAAGTGGCCTATTTTTCAGGGATTTCAGTCTGCAGTTTCAACCTCTTTAGCTCTTGGCTGTGAATCCTGAAAAACTAAACAGCCCAAGGCTTAGGGGACTCCTTGATCCTTTCTGCCTTCCCCTCAGCAGCTCCCCACACCACTGGACACTATCTAGGGAGAAGGTGCTGGAGGAGCAGCTGTTAGAGGCAAAAGAGGTGCTGAGGTAGACTGGAGGGGTTATTTTATTTGCCAGAGAATCTGAACAGGCTCTCAGCCACTTTGCTTCCCACTTCTTTCTTTCTCCTCTCCACCACAGAAGATGACATAATTTCTCTACAAATGCCACAGTGTCCATTTTTCCAGCACACCTCCTTCTGGGAATTTTTAGACCTAGTTTGAAGACTCATAAAGGTTCCTTTACTCTTCTAATTAGGAAATAAAGAAGGCTCGTTATTTTCTAAGGGGCAAAGGATTTAAACCTTTTAAGCAATTATTTCCATGGTGAAATACTACTCATAACTGTGAAAGGAAAATTGAAGCCAAAGAGATTAAGATCCTAACAATTGGTTTGACAAGAAAAAGAAAGGAGAAAAGCCCACAAGATTAATGATTGCCCCTTTTGTAGTAGTCCTTCTTACCAGAATGCAAAAACTCCTAAACATCTGGAAGAATTAGGTTAGTAAGAATGAATGAAAGAATTTAGACACACATGAAGGGTTATAACAACAAGCAGAAGATTATTCATAGAAACTGGATGTGCAAAATCCCCTGTGCATATGAAGTGGGAAGGAGAGGAATAAGAAAACAATGACCCAGCTTTGCCAAAATCTGAATTTTAGGAGTTGAGGAGTAGAGACATTGCATAATGTCAGAGCTTTCCCAGTTTATTTCTACCACTGCACTAGGTATGTCTGGCTTTCTTTGGCTGCACCTGAACATAGTGAGTTGTGCAGAAATACAGTGATTCTTCCTTATTTGAAGGGCACAGGGGAATGGAGGAGGAGGTACAAAACCTGTAGGATGCCAGCAAACCTAGAAGAAAGCTTGTTGCTTGATTTCTTTTTCTTTGTACTTCTAGTTAAAAAAGGAACTGATTTAAAACTGGCATAATAAACTGAGCTATCATTGACACAATGATTCAGGAACCAATCTTCCTAGTTTACTATGCAATAAAGAAGAGTTTGGGGGATTTTCTGGCCAGCCACTTCACAGTGCAAGCTGCACAATAAAAGCTGTGCATTTGCTGAAGATAACATGGTGTAGCCATGCAGGACTGCTGCCCACCAAAATCTGTAGCTCTTTAATCATTAAAAGACTTGCACTTGTCTCTCTTGGGTTCAGCTCATCCCCTGAGTTCAGTAGAACTCAAAATCCCTGAGGGGTTTCACATCCCTGTTGGTACACTTCCTCTCTTTTAGAAAGTTATACCTCTCAGCACTAAATGTTCAAGAGAGTAAAATAAGTTGGCCCCAGTAGTCAATGCAGAGAATAGGGCTAACAAATTGTTAGTGTTCAGCAGAAGAAATAACATATAATTTTATTAATAGAATACATTTGGAATAATGCATTGATCCAGGCTCTGCAAACTCAGATGCAAGCTGTGTTTGGTTTCTCTCTTCTTTGCAATTTCAAGGTATAGAACTGTGCTCTTTTTTTCTGTTTTAAGAGAGGCTTCTGAGCCTGGAGGCTTGAAGCAGCACCTGAAGAAATCTAAATTCATGGTGTATTCCTAACTCTGATGTGCAGCTCCTTTCCCCTCCATGCACTGTGGGGACTCCTGTTGGGGTTTGCACTGAAGATAAACAGGTCTGGATGTCACAGAGAAGAAGGAAGTGCAGTGAGAATGGGAAATAGTGGATGGGACACAATAAGACTGAAGATTTTTAGAGCTGGTCTTTGCCTGGGCAGGATGCACCTTTTCTTAAAAGCCAAATGAGGTTTTGGTGTGGCTAATATCTGGGTGGAAGACCACCTGAAAAGTTCTATACAGCTGCTCATGAAGGTGAGTTTCAAAATGCATCAGCTTGAGCATCTGAATTTGCTGTTGGTTTAACAGGAGAAGAAGGACACTGTATGTAGAGAATTAGAACCAGTGTTTCCAGCAGTTGTCATGTTTGTGTATGTGTTTTACAAGGAGGAAGTTAAATCTGAAAACATTCTCCAAAGACTCCAAGCACAAGGGGTTAGGGAACACAAAAATCCAGTCTTCCATTTGCTTTGGAATATTCTCCATCTTCAGAAGAGGGAATATAAATATCTCAAAACAACAGGGAAAAATTTCAGCCAGTTCTTCAGAGTTTTAAAAATCCTTCATCACTCACTACTGTCCCACTTGATTTACACTGCCTGGGGTGGGCTAGCCACACTCAAGTGCTGTGATAGCCAAATACATAATCATGAAAAGCTAAAAATGTCATAAAAGTTTTACACAGAGGATGTGACCAGCATAAACAGCTCACAACATGTGTCTAATGCATAGTATAGGTGTCTGTGGAGCAAGAAAATGCCATTGTTTTAAAAAAAAATACATTACCCTATGCAGTCTAAACATGTGATAGTTCTGACCTTGGTGCTCCCCTCTGGTGCTGTCCTGGGATACAGCAGCACAGAACTATTTTGCACCAAAATTTGGGAATTTTGCCAAAAAGTGCTGTCTGGAGGAGACAGCTGGGTTGCTACAGTACCCAGGGATGTGTGTGTGAGGGTGGTTCAAGTCTCTGCTCCCTTCCTTCAGGTCCCAGATTTTCTTCCTAGATTTCTCCCAGCTGATTTGGGCAGGGACTTGACTTGTCTACAGTGCTGGTCAGGTTTAGTGGTTTACTTCTGTTGTAGCACAAAGGGAACCCAATAACAATAAATGGAAATGAAAATTGAAGCTTCTATGGGTGAAGTGATAATTCATCTGAGAATTGCCCTTTTGTGCACATTCCCACTGAAGTTGATGACACTAGGAAGCCTTTACCCCCTCCCTTCAACACTCTTGGTTGTAGATGAACTCATTGGTCATATGATGAGGGAGCACAAAAGTCTTTATGGGGGAGTGAATCCCACTCCAGTGTTTTTTTGTTTATTCATCTGAGCAAAGCCTTCTGGCTTGTAGGATGTGCTGTGGTTCTCTAAACAGAAAATATTCACTGGGTAGACTTAGATTTTGAGTGAGTCTTGACACCTCATTAAGGACTGCAGTGATCTGAGAGCAGTGCTTTCTTCAGTTACAGGGCTGTATATAAGAATATCCTTAGCCTGGTTGGGCTGCAATCTCTCAGATGTTTGTTCTGCTCAGAGCAAGCCTGCAGCCCAGAAGAATCACAGAATCATAGAATTTCAGGGTTGGAATGGACCTTACAGATCACCTAGTCCCAATCCTCCCTGCCCTGGGCAGGGACACCTCATTAGATCAAGTTGCCCAAGGCTCATCCAGCCTGGCCTTGAACACTGCCAGGGTTGGGGCAGTCACCACGTCCCTGGGCAACCTGTGCCAGTGTCTCACTACCCTTATTATAAAAAACTTTTTCTCATATCTAACCTAAATTTCCCCTCCTTCAATTTGGACCCATTGCCTCTTTTCCTGTCATTGCATTTCCTAACAAAGAGTCCCTCTCTGGCTCCTTGTAGGCCCTTCAGATATTGAAAAGTTGCTCTGAGGTAGAACTATGCATTTTTAAAGGGTTTAGGTGAAGACTTTGCACCTCTGTGAAAAAGAAAAAACTTTTTCTCATATCTAACCTAAATTTCCCCTCCTTCAATTTGGACCCATTGCCTCTTTTCCTGTCATTGCATTTCCTAACAAAGAGTCCCTCTCTGGCTCCTTGTAGGCCCTTCAGATATTGAAAAGTTGCTCTGAGGTAGAACTATGCATTTTTAAAGGGTTTAGGTGAAGACTTTGCACCTCTGTGAAAAAGGAAAGAGACATATTAGTAGAAATAGCAGGAATAAAGTACAGCACTTTAGCAAGTAGAGTTTGACTGTATTGCCAAGGAAAGGGTTTGGAAACTGCCTGACTTGACTGATTTCTCCTTGTTGTGTTTGAGGTCTGAGGCTATATCTGTAAACACTCTCTTGTATCCACTGGAGACACTGCACACCACCACCCTGTATGGCTAATTAGCTCAGTTCTTGTCCTACAGTCTTACGTATTTGCTGCTATGTTAGGCTTCTGTAGCCCATTAAACTTGTTGTTCCTTAAATAACCTTTAAACTCGTTGGTCTTGGGTGATGTTCTGTATACACACAACCTTTCAGCAAGTTTCTAAGGTTCAGGATTTGTCTCCAGTTCCCTCCTGGGGAGCTATGGCTCTGACATGTAGTTTCCTCTAATTTTATACAGACTCATCTCTCTTCTCTATGCCATTTCCAGATCTCTACTCTTGTTTTTTTGGACTGCTATTCTGTCCTGTTGGGACTTCAGGATGAATGGTGAAAGAAAGAATCATGGATATTTTGTAAAGGCACATGTATGCTGTACTCATGGGCACAGCTCATGGTAGATGCACAGCTATAGAAAAAAAACCAAATACTGCTTTGCAAGCCAAGGTTCATTTTCCTCCTGCCATTTGGCACACTCCTCCAGGGGGTGTGTGGCCACCCTCCTTCTCTGTCTTCATTTCTGGTAGTCAGCTACAAGACCTTTTTATCCTTGTCCCTTCTGAGGATTGGTCATGCTTTGCCTGCTCCAGCCTGCACATCTACCTTGAAGCTTTGCCATTGCTGAGCCAAAGGGCTGCAGGCCAGCAGATTCTTTGGGGCTGAGACAGGAGGACAGCAGCTTTTGACAACTGTTGTTGCTCTCTAAAGTCTTAATGACTGGGCCATCTGCACCCATCATTTAGCTTTCCACAAATCCCAGGGCCCAGGTTAGCTCCTGTGCCCATGCTGCACACATCATGACAGTAGTATAATGGACAGGATGACATTTAATATTGATAGTCTAGCAGATATCTTCTGCAGACTTCACAGGTGCTAAGGTTTTGTAAATGCCTTTTCTGCCCATGCACTCCTGGTCATTTGATATCTAAATTTAATATCCCTGATTGCCATATAAGCTGGAAAAAAAATAGGAAATTAGTTCATGTTGATGGGAACCCTGAAGATCCTATCTCCATGGGGAGTGGTTGATTGGTAATACTTGTGAGCTATAAAGCCAGAGAAGGTAACAAGGAATGGTGAATAAAAACTCAGATCTATGGACAGGTGGATGGATACAGCTAGAGAATGCAGTTTGTGCAAGCTTTTTCCAGGAAAAAGCAAGAAAATATCTGTAATGATGTTTGGAAAGTGACACTGTGCATAAATTATCAGCAGAGTTTGGAATCAGGAATGGTAAACCTGTGCTTCAGAACAGATAGCCGTGGGTAAGGGATTGCTTATGGCATGTGGTCATGTCCCAAGGTTGTTACTCTGAGTCAAAATGCCACGTCCTTCTGAGTTCTAGGTTTTCCAACCCTGTATATACACACACATAAGGACTGTCCAGAGTCTGGATCTGAGCCTGGAACAGTGTGGTGGGAAAAGATGCTCGTAAAGATACGCAAATTGAAACAGAGATGATGTACTGAAGCACATAAAACAGCTAAAATGAGCAGCCCTATAATAACAGCAAAATCAATACAATAAGGCAGTAAAAATAATAATACTGGAAAATTCAACGATGGGTTGATGACTGAACTATCCAAATACTTGGACCAGCTCAGCAAATGATTTACTTTCTGTATTTGCACATTCCTTCAACTGATATTGAAATCAGAGAAAAACAGGAAAAAGTCTGGAGAAAGATCTTGTGAGGCTGAGACTGTTTGGGGGTGGGTTTTGAGAATTTCCATAGAGTGGACATAAGTTTACTTCCAGAAAAGATAAGGGAAACATGATTTTTGGTAAAAGTAGAATCAATGCAAAGGCTTTTTGAAAAGGTAGACATTTAAAAAAGCTCTAACCTTATCAAAATGAAAATGCTTCCATGTGAGTAAAGGCCTCTCTGATGGCATTGCCTTGTAACTGAGAGAAGCACAGACATCTGGGTTGTTTTTGGTTTGTTTGTCTGTCAAACCAGTCTCTTATGTGATAGTTTTTGAAAGCTGCCAAATGCTCTCAAATCTTGGGTGGCCTGAGCCTGAAACAATAAGTGGTCCATTTTCTCATGCCTTTGCAGTACGTAGCCACCAATATATTTTTATTCCTGATTGAATTTGGACAGAGTTTCTAAAAAAAAATTCTTTTCCTTAGAGAAAAATGAATCAAAATGCCTTTTACTAATCCTTCTGAGCATAAGAAAGTGATGTTTATAAGCCAGAACTTGTACTGTAGGACTTTTATAATCAATCACAACTAATCTGGAAGATAAGCTGAAAAAGCAATAGGGAAATTGGTCACTATCAGAAAGGTTAAGCTAAACACTTTTATGGATATTTCTCTGTGCTTCTTCACATATACTTGATGGCTTCCAGAAGAGATCTTAATAGTAAACAATGAAGGAACAATATTACTTCAGGAGCTAAAATTTCTTCTGTTGCAGTCTTTATTTACAGATTT
Organism: Acanthisitta chloris; assembly: GCF_000695815.1. Taxonomy (NCBI): domain Eukaryota; kingdom Metazoa; phylum Chordata; class Aves; order Passeriformes; family Acanthisittidae; genus Acanthisitta; species Acanthisitta chloris. The sequence continues at coordinate 214,163 of NW_008690802.1, read as the reverse complement.
GCTGGATATCATTGGAATGTATTTCACAAGAGTTATTTAGTCTGTTTTGTTGTTAAATGTTGTTGAAGGAATTTTGAGAGCAGTAGCTGCAGTTATTGGAGCATTCATCTCTATTTCTGAGGCTTTATAATGAAGCTCAGTGAAGAATTAGAAATGACATTGTTAAGAGAAGGTCTATATGAAAATTAATTGGAATTTTTTTTTTCTTCCTTACAATTAAATAATGAGCTCAATTATAGTTCATAGAATCATAGGATCTTAGGGATTGGAATGGACTTTACAGATCATCCAGCCCCATGGGCAGGGACACCTCCCACCAGAGCAGGTTGCTCAAGGCTCATCCAACCTGGCTGTGAACACTGCCAGGGTTGGGGCAGCCACAGCTTCTCTGAGCAGCCTGAGACAGTGTCTCACCACCCTCACAGGGAAAAACTTTTTCCTAATACCTAGCTTTAATTTCTCCTCCTTCAATTTGAACCTGTTACCCCTTGTCCTGTCACTGCAGCTCCTAACACAGAGTCCCTCTCACACTCCCCTGTAGCCCCTTGAAATATTGATAGGCTACTATGAGGACCCAACCTTACCTTCTCTTCTCCAGGCTGAACAGCCCCAACTCCCTCAGCCTGTGCTCATAGGGGAGATATTCCAGTCCTCTTATCAACCTCGTGGTCTCCTCTGGACTTGCTCCAACAGTTCCATGTCCTTCTTATGTTGAGGGCACCAGAACTGTGTGCAGTATTCCAGGTGGGTCTCAGGAGAGCAGAGGGGGAGAATCACCTCCTTTGACCTGCTGCCCACACTCCTTTGGATGCAGCCCAGGATTTGGTTGGCTTTAGTTCTGAAATATTGGAATTTCCCATAGGACAGGTATTTGGGACTTTGACCACCCCAGTGAAATGTTTGAATAGAATTTAACCTGTTCATGGCATTGTGCAAACATTATTTAACATTATGTGCCTGTGACACAGATAGAGGATGGAATTGTTGACATCCACTGTGAGAGAGGAGGTGACTTCCTTGCATGGCTTGGGTTTCACAACATCTCTTCATGGCTTCAGGCTGGAGCGAGCACGATGAGTGCCATGGGATTCTGCAGCTGAGTGCAGTGCAAACTGAGGAGTACTCCCTGCTTATGGGGGCTGAGGAGAATGAGCAAATCCTCTCATTGTGATTTTATGAGTTCCTGACACACACTAGAGGCAGGATGACAATAGTTTGAAATATAGAGCTATACATTCCAGCATGTACAGCTATCCTACTGCCTAGTCATGCAGTCAGCAGCGTAATCGTTTTATGGTCTGGCTCAAGGTCTGTCAGAAATCTCACTGAAGGATGGTGAAGTTATTCATGACCTAATTAGAAATGGGAAGTGCTGCCTGTTGGATTGTGCAGGTTCTTAGGCAAACTGTTTCTTTCATATTTGCTTTGCAAGTATCTGTGTATGGAAACTCTTTGTGATTTTGAGGAAACATTCAATTGCACATAACTGCTCAGAAGAGAAATTGAATGAGCCAAGTGTGGTTTTTTCAGTCAAAAATGGAATATTTGAACCTTGCTTTGAATGCTAAGAGTTGGCAACCAAATGCAGGAACATGTTTCTAGTCCATGATCAGTTTAAAGCCTCTTTAAAACCTGAGGCCACTTCTTAGAAAACCTATCAAGTATGATGGTTTTTTTCTTCTTTTGCTTGTGGTGTGCTAAATTCTGGAAAAAGTCAAACTCGTGATATTTCTCATAACGAACCCAAACAATAGCTATTACTTAGGAATTCAGCATGTGTTCTGATGCTCAGAAACAGCTCTGACTCAAGGCATGTGTATGTTTGTCTTGATGGTTATAATATCATATGTGGTAGGCACTGGCAGGGACATCCCTTTCCTCTCCCCAAAAATATTTAGCAGTGGTGAAAAGAATTCTGTCAAGGCAGGCATAATTCTTTCCACATTTGTGCTTTAAAAAAGTTGGTTGATTATTTTTTGTTTATGGTTGTTGTCTTTGTGGCTGAAAATAATAAAGATGTTAACCATGAGCCTCTGCTGATTGCTTTACATCAGCAGTATCTAAACTTGCAGCACTGGGAGTTGCTCTTAATGACTTGTGAGACTGAGTACTAAAAATGAGATGAATGTGGTAGTGGTGCTGCCTTAATAAGGGATAACATATGATAATCTTGAGTTTCATGGAGGCAGAAGTTGTTTTCTTTATAGGAAAATGTAGTGAATGCTCAACCAAATGTCCTTAAATGTGTCTTTTCAATCTCTAATAGGAAAAACCCAAACTTTCAAAGACTTTTTTTTTTCTTTTTGAGCTTTGTGTCCTGAGACTCTTATCAAGCCAACTGTGAGATCTGTTTTGAGAGGGATACTCTGAGCCTGTATCACACAGACATTCCCACACTAACTTTTTGTGGTAACCATAAACCAGGAATCCCATGCCATGGATGCAAAGAACATGCTTTATACCCACAGCAAACTGTGATCTGCTTGAATGACTAGGTTCCCACTGATGCTGCTAAAGAAGAAAAGCAGTGCTTCCTTACAGCTGTCATTCAAGGGATCTGGAAGCATTTCTTGGATCCCCTATTACCAATGAAAAAAGACACAGGAACATGCAGTCTTCCCTGATGTTAGATGGCTTTTCCAAGGAAGTGGTATCTGAGGAGATACCATGTCTTACAAAAGACAA